>NW_017678858.1:14684-19522 GCF_001879085.1 Nicotiana attenuata
CCTGATGCCACGACTAGTCTCAAAGAAATTTGTGACAGATCCATTTACTAGGACAGCAATACTACTCGTTGAGATGCAATTTAGTAAAAACTTATAGAAGTTTCGGGTGGGGGGGGGGAACTTGAAATATTTTAGAGTGTGATGAACAAAAGACCATTCCAAACGGTCAAATGCTTTTTCTAGATCAATTTCAGAATCATTTGGCCTTGTTTGCCTTTCATCTTTTGTAATTTGGAAACTATTTCTTGGATGATGATTGCATTATCAGCAGCTCTTCTATTTTTCATAAAACTTGCTTGGTAAGGGCTGAATAATTGATCTACGAATGGTTTTAGTCTATTTGCTAGAATTTTTGTAATTATTCTGTAGATAGTATTACAAAGACCAATTGGTCTGAAATTCCTAATGTTATTTGCATTAGGAATTTTTGGGATAAGACATAGATAGGTCTTGTTGATATCTTTAGGAATTGCTTGAGTACTGAATATGTCATGACAAAGCTTTTTTACCAACTGTCCTATGACTTTCCACTATTTCTGAAAAAAGAACGGATGGAGACCATCCGGTTCTGGGTCCTTAAAGGGTTTAAATGAGTATATAGCCCTTTTAATTTCGATATCTAGTAGGGGGTGTCTAAAGATTTTAGGTCCAACTTACGATATGAAGAAAGGTTCCCTAGTGGAGTAGTCCAATTAGTTAAGGAGTGCGAGGTGGTGAATGTATTTGTAAAGTACTCAACAACATGTGACATAATTTGGTGGTGTTCATTAATCCAGTTTCCAGTATCATCTTTGAAGAAATTTATTTTGTTTCTTCTTTTTTATTGGTAGCTGAAATATGGAAAAATTTAGTGCTAGCCTCACCTTCGTTTAACCATAATATTCTAGACCTTAATTTCCAATAATCCTCTTCGATTTTTAGGATATCATTGTATTCCCTTTCAAGTCTTTTTCCAATGTTTGAAGGAGTTACTAGTAATATAACTGTTGGAATTTTGAATTCCTTGAAGCCTAGCCAGTAAATTCCTCTTTTTCCCCATGATGTTACCAAAGATATTATTTTCCAAGGCTTTACTTTTTCTATAAAGTTTTGGCTAGCTCTCAAGTAATCATTACTAAATTAATTTTTTCGACTATTGTTTGGAATTCTTGATGCCAAGGTCTATTAGTGAAAAATCTTCTGTTGGATGCCAAAGTTCTTGGATCTTCTTTTTAAATATTGGTGTAACATGCGTCGCCCCACCAGTTAAATGCTGATAGAGAATTTCCATGGCTCATAAATACGTTAGATGTCTTCTTCAGTTAGAGGGATTTGTTTGATGCCTCGTGTACTAGAGATTAAAGAGTGCTTGGACGTTTCATCTTCTGTGGTAGTGTTTGTCAGATCCATGTCGGACTGTCCTAGGTTTGGGGCAAATTTAATTGGGTCAGAAGCAATTAACATTTCCTTGAAAGAAGATTTGTTCATTAATTCATTTTGTGTTGGTGTTTCATGCACAATATCTGGGGGTTTGGGTGGTATTGTGGTTTGGGATTCATAGAGTTGCGGATTCATGGTAATATTAGGGTACTATTATTCCTTATGTAGACGGTATAGTAATATTTTTGAGAATTTCTTATCTACTCACGAATTTCCTCAAATTTACTTTTTTCATTTTTACTAATATGACGTCTTGCTCCTACTTCACTTACAACAAAAACAGACTCAGTGTAATTTCATAAGTGAGGTCTGAAAAAGGTAATGTATACGTAGTCTTAGCCCTACCTTATAAGAGTAGAGAGATTATTTTCGATAGACACTCGGCTCAGAAAAAGCGAAGTCATAGGCTACTACTACTACTACTACTACACACACAAAAAAAAGATAAATATTTGCGGGGCGCCATATCTGGTCGCCTCCATTTATTTGTACCGACTTTTTAAAAAAAATATTTAACTAGTACCCAAATAACAAATAACTTCAAGCATTTTCCTCCTCCTAGCTCCTCTTCCTCTTTCTTCTTCTTCTTAGTTGTTGTGACAATAAAAGTGACAGTTGATTTACATGATGTTTGTGAGCATGTTGTAAGGTGGTTTATGGTATTTTACTGTAATGAGCTGCTTAGGGTCATTCTCCTTCTTAATTGCAAAATGCGATTATTAGATTTGTTGTTGTTGTTTTTTATAAATTGATGATTAGGACTTGTTCTTTATGACATTTTGAGGTTATGTTTCAAATTTGAACTCATTTACAGTAGATTTAAGCTTTAAATCGTGTGTTGAATTTATCAAAACTCGAAGAACAAGTTTCTGTTTGTGGATAATTTGCACTTCAGACTTACTTGGCCTTAAGTACATAAAAGTATTGGTTGCACATCAAACCTATTTGTCCTTAACTGCATCTTAAGTGCAATTGTTTCACTTCAGACCTATTTGACCTGTGCAGAAGACATTTGTTGCCCCTAACACCTATTTGGCAACATTTGTTGCCCCTCGTACCTATTTGGCCTTAAGTGCATTAATTGGCCTTGAGTTCATTACATTTTAGACTAAAAATCTTTCTTTCTTCAAATTCAAACCCGATAAGTCTGAAGTTAGTTCTAAAGTTGTAATTTTTTGTGCAAAGTGGATATAACTTCAATGATGACCTAAAATTAGGTATAGATACAACAACAAGCCTAGTATAATTTCACGAGTGGGGTCTGGAGAGGGTAGTGTGTACACAGACTTTACCCTTACCTTGAGGGTAGAGAGACTATTTCTGATAGACCCTCAGCTCAAGGAAAGAAAACGAAAGCAGTCAAGGGGGTGTTGATACCCAATTTTTCCCTGTATATATTTTATATGCAAAGTACCCCCAAAATGGCATATGTATGTATATATAAGTATATCCAAGTGTTTCCTTATTTTTCCTTAATTTTAAAAGATTTTTAAATCAATTTATCCCCCTATTTTATCCATAAAAATCCAATAATTATTTTTAAAATTATTACTTTGGTAATTCATCTGTTGAAATTTTATATTTATGCTAAGATATGGCTAAGATAACTTTTACATATTTTAGTTAGTATTTTTAAGCTAAAGTGCATATAATTGCAATATTAGCCCTTTTTTAGATTTAATTGTGTTTTATATTCATAAAATTAAGTCTGGTATTTTTAAATAGTTAATTTTGTGCTATAAATCATTTTAGTACCTTTAATTTATTTCCAGACATTTTTATAAATCAAATTGGGAAAATGGCTATTTAAAATCTAGCCAGATTTCATTTCAATTATGGCCTAAATTCTACCCCAATTTACCCCGACCCAATTTCTACTCATACCCGACCCCAACCCAAACTGACCCATACCCGGATCCCCACCTAACCCTTTAAATCTCAGCCGTTGATCATTTAAATCAACGGCCACCGGCTACCCTTTCCTAATTAAACCCAAAAGACCCCCCCTAAACCTAATTCCTTATTCACAATCCGCCGCCCTTGAACTCTTCTCCGCTCCCAAATCTTCTCTACAACAACCCCAAACCCTAGCCGCCGCCACCCTAATCCACCCTAATCCATGGCCTTTCGAGGTTATCGGAGACCTGTACCAGCCTTCCATGGTTTCTACGTGTTTAGTTCTGTGGTCTCATGACCAGACTCTGAAGGGGCTTGGTCCAGTCTTTCCTCGATGACCTTTCTCCGGTCATCTCTGACCTTTCTCCGGCCAGTCATGGCCATTCGAGCCAGACCTTTGACTCTCCTGTTTAGATCGGTAACTTTCGAAGCCTCTCTCACCTTTTCTGGGTTCTTCTGAAACCCTAATCTCTAAGACCTTTTCGTCTTCTTTCAGGTTTACTTTAGATCCATGCTTGCTATGAGTTTTTAAACGCATTCTCGAAGCTTCTTTAATTTTGCTTTCAAAAAAGACTCTTCATCTTCTCCGATTAGGGTTTTCTTCTAAATTATTTGAAACATCTTCTCTGATCTTGACGTGTTTCTGATTTTATTATGTTTTGCTCTGTCGTTCTCCTATATGAGTTTAGCATGTTAAAAACCCTAATTTCTTTTGGGTTCATTCAAATTTCTGAGACTATTTGCTAAGTATTTGTTTGATTTACTTGTTTACCATCTTCGAACTCGATTGATGTTGAAAACCCTAATTTCTTTGGGCTCATTCGAGTTTCTGAAACTGTTTGCTAGTATTTGTTCGATTTATTTGTTGCTAAGCTTACTACTATTGAAGAAAACCTATGTCTTTGGGTTTGAAACTGCTCGTTTGAATACCTGACTTGATTTGAAGTTCCTTTGTTTCAGCATCTCTTTTCTTTATGTGATTCCTCTAATTCTGGGTTCTTACTATCTTTGAAACTCGACTATGCTTGGAAACCCTAACTTTTCAGAAGGGTTTTCTCATCTGTTACTGTGAGACCCTTTGCATGCTTCTGATACTCTATTTTTCTTTACTACTGATTCAATGAGACTTGACCTACTTGACTGTCATGCTTCGAATGATCGCCATCTACTAACTTTGCGCTACTATTGCATGTTGTTTCCTTTGCCAATAGTTTGGCCTCGCATGTCTATTGCTTGTGCACTCTATTTATATGCTGAGGTTCCTTCTTTGATTGATTCTCAATCTTGGGACTGATTTCAAAACTTCTCTTTTGTGAACTCTAATTTCACTCGCCTGTTAAAGTAATTGATCCCTTTCCTTATTATTGCCTTGCTGTATCTTTTTCCCAAAACAAGTGTATCTCTGTTCTTGGACTCGATTGCTTACTTAATGTTTTACTACTTCTTTTTATGGTAATAATTAGTCTGCCTACAAACTGATTTTCTTTCCTTCCTTTTGAACTTGTTAGCCCCGTTAAACAAGT
>NW_017678859.1:0-13655 GCF_001879085.1 Nicotiana attenuata
GGACCTCTCCGGTCCAATGTGTGCCAAAGGAGGGAGGAATGACGGTAGTGACCAATGCCAACAATGAGTTGATTCCTACTCGGCTAGTTACGGGTTGGAGAGTGTGTATGGACTATAGAAAGCTGAACAAGGTGACAAGAAAAGATCATTTCCCACTACCATTCTTGGACCAAATGCTTGATCGTCTTGCGGGCCGGGCCTTTTATTGTTTTCTAGATGGCTACTCGGGGTATAATCAAATTCTCATTGCCCCAGAGGATCAGGAGAAGACAACCTTTACATGTCCTTATGGCACGTTCGCGTTCTCGAGAATGCCATTCAGATTATGTAATGCCCCAGCGACCTTTCAAAGATGCATGATGGCAATCTTCACCGACATGGTGGAGGATATCTTAGAGGTATTCATGGATGACTTCAGTGTGGTGGGAGATTCATTTGAAGAATGTTTGGTGAACTTGGATAGGGTTTTGGCAAGATGTGAAGAAACCAACCTTGTGCTCAACTGGGAGAAATGCCACTTTATGGTGCAAGAGGGAATTGTATTGGGTCACAAAATCTCAAGGCAAGGAATTGAAGTTGATAAGGCAAAAATAGAGGTTATCTCAAGACTCCCTCCCCCTACTTCTGTCAAAGGGGTGAGGAGTTTTCTTGGTCATGTCGGGTTCTACCGGCGGTTCATTAAAGATTTTTCCAAAATTGTGAACCCGCTTTGCAAGTTGTTAGAGAAGGATGTCAAGTTTATTTTTGATGAGAAGTGCATGGAGTCTTTTGAGTTACTGAAACACAAGTTGACAACAACCCCTATAATCACTGCTCCTAATTGGGACTTGCCTTTTGAACTTATGTGCGATGCAAGTGATGTAGCGGTTGGGGCGGTGCTAGGCCAAAGAATCAACAAAATGTTCCATCCTGTGTATTATGCTAGCAAGACTATGAATGAGGCCCAGAGAAACTACACAGTGACAGAAAAGGAGCTATTGGCTATTGTGTTCGCGATGGAGAAATTTAGACCTTACCTTATGGGGGCAAAGGTGATCATACACACGGACCATGCAGCCCTTCGGTATTTGATGACTAAGAAGGATTCGAAAGCAAGATTGATGAGATGGGTGCTACTCCTTCAGGAATTTGATTTAGAGATTGTGGATAGAAAGGGAAGCGAGAATCAAGTTGCCGACCATTTGTCCCGATTAGATGAAGATGGGAGACCAAGTGATGGTATTGAGATCAATGATAGGTTCCCTGACGAGCAGCTTCTTTCCGTTTCTATGTGTGAAATGCCATGGTTCGCGGACATCGCCAACTTCATTGTGACTGGTAACATCCGGTGTGAGCTCTTTTCCAACCAAAAGAAGAAACTCAAGCGGGATAGTTTGGATTTTTATTGGGATGATCCGTATTTGTTTAAAATTTGCAGGGATGGAGTAATAAGGAGATGTGTGCCGGAAAGTGAACAAATAAGCATATTGCAGGCTTGTCACTCCTCTCCCTATGGTGGCCATCACGGGGGGAGGGGGGGTGAGGACAGCCTCAAAAGTTTTGAGTTGTGGCTTCTATTGGCCCACGTTGTTCAAGGATGCTAGTGAATTGGTGAAGAGTTGTGATGCATGTCAAAGAGCCGGCGGTATTTCCAAGAAAGATGAGATGTCCCTCAATACAATTCTTGAGGTGGATATTTTTGATGTTTGGGGCATCGATTTCATGGGTCCGTTCGTGAGCTCCTGTGGTAATACTTACATTCTCGTGGCGGTGGACTATGTTTCAAAATGGGTGGAAGCTGTGGCTCTTCCCAACAATGAAGCCCAAAGTGTTGTAGCATTTTTGAAGAAGAGTATCTTTACGAGATTTGGTACTCCCCGGGCCATTATTAGTGATAGGGGTCCCATTTTTGCAACAAGGCTTTTGATTCATCGCTTGCTAAGTATGGAGTTAATCACAAAGTGACCACCCCCTATAATCCACAAGCTAGTGGACAAGTGGAAGTCTCAAATCGAGAGATAAAGAGTATTCTTTCCAAAACGGTGAATGCTAATAGGACCGATTGGTTGAAGAAATTGGATGATGCTCTTTGGGCTTATCGGACGACTTACAAGACTCCAATTGGTATGTCTCCGTATCGTTTGGTGTTTGGTAAAGCTTGCCATCTTCCAGTGGAACTTGAACACAAGGCTATGTGGGCACTGAGGAAATTGAACTTGGAATGGGATGTTGCAGCAAATCTCCGAGTGGAGCAATTGAATGAGCTTGATGAGTTTAGATTTCATGCTTACTCCAGCTCGTCGTTATAGAAGGACAAGATAAAGTACCTCCATGAAAAGTATGCTCGGGGTAAAGAATTCAAGGTTGGTGACATGGTTCTTCTCTTCAACTCCCGGTTGAGGTTATTCCCGGGAAAGCTCAAGTCTAGGTGGAGTGGTCCATTTGAAGTTGTTGGGGTGACTCCATTTGGTGCTATTGATCTCAAGAACAAAAATGATGAGGTTTTCCAAGTCAATGGGCATCTTGTGAAGCATTACTTGGGGAAGATTGATGACAGCCATGTGGTGGCACTCATTCATTTGACGTGATATGATGGTAACATGTGTCGTGCCGCGACGTTAAATTAGGCGCTTCTTGGGAGGCAACCCATGTCTTCTTTTTTTCTTCTTCTTCTTTTTGATTTCTGTTGTAGATTAGGATTTTTGAGCTAATGGTTTGTGAGATGTTGCAGGAATTGTGGTGAATCGGCGCAAAATAACTGTGCAAAAAGTAAATAGTCTCTGAAGTTGGTTAGTGCGGCCGCACCCCTGCTTGTGCGGTCCGCACCAGCGAAAGCAAATATTTCAAGTCTCTGAAGTTAGTTAGTGCGGTCGCGCTCTTGCTTGTGCGGTCCGCATTGCTAAAGGTCGCCAAGTATGAGTCTCTGAACTGTGTTCGCGCGGCCGCATCCCATAATTGTGCGGTCCGCATTGCACCACGCGGCCGCGTCCACATTGGTGCGCCCGCGTCGGAAGTCTTAAGCATAGTAGTATGAGGTATGTCCAGCGCCGTCTGCGGTCCTGTTCACGCGGCCGCGCTGGAGGGTAAGTCGGGGCCCCACTGTCTTCTTCTATAAATAGACCTCTAGGGCCTCATTGAGAACTTTTCGCCAAATCGATCTCTGAGCCCTAATTTTTCACTGTTCATCCTGAACCTCTCTTTTGCATTAACATCAAGAGCATTTCTTCACTTCCCTGGTAAAATATCTCTCACTTTAGTTTTAATTAGTATTACTTTACACTTTATACATGTTTTCCTTAGTAATAACTTCTTCATTTTTCTTTTGTTCTTCATTGTTCATGATTAGGATAGTTTTATGTTGTTCTTGTTGTTCTTTGAAATGATGGGCATGTTATAAACGAGTGGGGACATAGTAGGAGGCCAAAACATGAAAGATTTGAGCAATTTTTATTGAACCCTAGCTATCCCGATATTAAAAGTCCAGCGCGGCCGCATGCCATGTTTGTGCGGTCCGCGCCATGCCACGCGCGGCCGCATGCCATGTTTGCGCGGCCCGCGTTAGCGAGGTTCAGAGAGGTCCCAAATTGGAGTAGTTTCCCAGTGCGGCCGCATGACCTGTTAATGCGGTCCGCGCTGGTCCCGTGCGGCCGCGTTTCATGTTTGTGCGGCCCGCATGGGAAATGTTCAGAGAGGTGGTTCTTCATAAGTTGGACCTGTGCGGCCGCATGCCCTGTTGGTGCGGTCCGCACCACTCTAGTCTACTTTACTAACAGCAAACATTGCTTCTTACTGTCCTGTCTTATTATGATAATGATAATACACTGCACTTGCCTATACTAACAATGTTAGAATCATTAGTGTGCAGAAAATGGTGAGACACAGAGGACGTGGTGCCAAACAACCCGGTCGAGGTGAACCCTCCCGGGAAGGGAAAGCTAAGCTAAAGAAACTCACTCCCAAACCAAAACTAAAGACAAGAAAGAAAATAGTGACAGACGAGGAGCAATCGGGGAGTGAGTACCTTCCCTCTCAGGAACTATCAGCTGATTCGGGGCAAGTCCCCTCAGTTCCAGCCCAAAATCCACAAGCTATACAATCTGAGTTATCTGATGGCTCAGCTGCGGGCAGCGGCAAGTACTCCACTTCCCCCACAGCTTCAGAATCTGGGGATAGTGCTGACAGTGCTGAGGAGCTTCCGGTGTGGGGTTCCTGAGGTTGGTGGTGTGGAACGAACAAGAAAAGCGGAAGTGTGGGAAGAACGCTTTGTCAGTCAAGTGGCCTTCCACAAATTCCGAGAAATGTGGTCCAAAAGACATCTCATCGCCGAGAGGTGCATCATAACGAAGGACTTATTGCCACTTCTACCCAGAGTTCATGAACAATTTCAAACTAGAAGCGGGTGGGACCACTTCAGTGACGGGTTGATAAATGCAAATGAACACATGGTCAAGGAGTTCTACACCAACGTAGCCTACACCAAAAAGAACTCCACTGTGACCAAAGTGAGGGACAAGAATGTTGTATTTTCGGGCAAAGCATTTAATGATTATTTGGGTTTCAAGGATGAAAACGATACCCAATACATGGAGAAATTGGCAATGAAGGAGGAGGTTCGCCCATGGTTGGCCGAGTTCTTGGCACATCCGGGTGTTGTTCCAGATTGGGTACAGACAGGGGTAAAAATCTTACGGAAAAACATGAACTTTGAGGCGAGAGGGTGGCTCACCTTTGTTTGCAATAGGTTGCATCCCACTTCACATGACCAGACCGTCCCTCTCCCCCGGGTTGTGCTCATTGCTTCCATCATGGTTGGATTCCCTATCAATGTGGGGAATATTATGTACAGGGCGATTACTGCTATGGGGATTGACAGTACGTGGAACTACCCTTTCCCAAACACTGACACTGTATTTTAGGGACTTACAGGTGAAGAAAATGCATTATAATGTGGCAGTGCACCCAATAGCCTCTTTCTCCTGGTTCAGTATTCAGGGTCCAGACAACCTAAAGGGGGACAAGAAAAGCAAGTCATCCACCTCTGCCCCGACCGGCCAGTCTGAGGAGCCGGTTGAGGTCTAGCCTTCTACAGAGCTTCCCTCCGTTCCAGTTGTGTCTGTCCTAGTTGATAGGCCCTCCTCTTCTGCAGGCCCTAGTTCTTCAACTGGCCCTACAGTTCCTGTTTCCCGGACCAACCCATTGACAGCCCAGCAGCTAGCCATGACATTGGCCAGTTTGAACAACTGGATGTCCATAGCGACATCCAAGTTGTCCACATTAGCCACTTCAGTTGAGGCCCAGTCTACCCCAGCCACTATCCAGGTTCCTCCGTCTATTGAGGAAACACTGCAGATGCTCCTAGCCAATCAGAAGAAGATACTTGAGACTCAGACTGCCTTGACTAAGGTGGTTGGGGCACACAGCACAGCCTTGGAGAAATTGGCTCGTGAGCACAAGAAAATGAGGTAGTCCAGGGCATCGAAGGAGTCAGTAAAGGTACTACGAGCAGATGTGGACAAGCTAATGGCGGATCAGATGCTGTTAGACTTGTTATTCGGGGACCCAACCCCTCCAGCAGCAGTCCCAGTACCTGAGTCGTAGCAGGAGCAGGCACCCATGCCTATGAGGAAGAAGAGGAAGTTGCCCAACACTGAGGGAGCCGTGGTTGAGTTGGCTGAGATTCAGGGCACTCCCTCCGGTGAGGTGCCAAAGGAGCCACCGATCCAGCAGCAGGATCCCACACCAGTTTCAGAGCAGCAGGTCGGAGACCAGTCTGAGGTCCCGACTACTACAGAGGATCAGGGGACGATAGGAGACCCCATGCATGTGGACCAGGCTTGAGGAGCCTCTCTATATCCTTTTACTATGTTTTGAGCTTATCTAGGTAGTTGGCATTGGGGACAATGCCAGCTTTTATTCGTGGGGGTGCGCCCTACCATTTTGATTCTGAGACATTGGATGACTGTATATATTTATTTCATTTTTAGTCTATGTTTTGGATTGTTTTTGGTTTTTAAATAGTTGGCCTGTATATAACTTTTAACTTTGGCTACTTTTAGACCCTTATGTATATATTCATCCCGTTGTATATTCTACTCCCCATTGTACATATTCATTCGGTTTTTCTAATTTTCGTTCAAATTTGTCGTTTTTTTAGCCTAGTAGTGAGGCTCGTAGCCTTTTGTTTCGGTTTTAGTGTTTTCAATAAGCCCTTGGTTTTCTTAATGCCACGGTTCTTTCCAAGGGTAGTGTGTTGTGCGAACCGGGTGGCTCTTCCCAATGATAGATGGCGTGACAACCTTCTTAAGGGTTTGAGTCCGTTTTTGATTTTTCTTCTTTTGATTTTCATAATTTTGTAGTTAAGAGGACCTCAGGCAAGCTTCACTTGGGCCTGACACATTTGCCTTTGATCCCATGGTCAAAGACATAATGTTGTGTTTAGGATGGTGAAAATTGTGGCCTTGAGACTCTTGTGTTGACCAAACAATCATCATATGGTCGTGTGGGGCCATTGTGCGCTTGAATTGGAACTAAGGTCGTTGTGGGCTCTCAACTCGATGTCTTTAGCAAACCCTGAGTGTGTGTGTGGTGAGAATTTGAATTATGAGTCTAAGCTCCAAGCCGATGGTCTAGAACTTGCCCTGAATGTTCGTTGAGGCGAAATCATAGGTGAAACTTGACTTGAGAAGTGAATATAGGCCCTCCTTGATCCGAACTTCCAAATTTGAACAATTTCCATAACCTACCAATGAAATGATCCCTAGTTCAACCCTTTTGAGCCTTAACCTTCTTCTTTCATGAACCAAAGCTACAAGCCTATACCCGTTCTCAATGAGACCCTCTCTTGGCACCCAAATCTTCCCTTGAGCAATGGCTAATACCTAAGTTTGGGGGGTTGAGACAAGAAAGGATTCAATGCGGTAAAGAGGTACAAAAGCAAAAGAAAAGGGAGGCAATGAAAAAGAGAAAAAGACAAAAAGAAATACAAAAGTGAATAAGAACCGGAAAAGGGGATTCAAAGAAAACAAAGTGAAAAAGGTTGTGTAAAAGTAAAAAAAGGAGAAAGGTTTGAATTGCAAAAGAAAGAGTGACAATGTGTCTCTCTAACCCCTTGAAAGAATTGAAAGAAGTGAAATACTCAAATGAGTCAAAAAGTATGCCATAATGAATCAAAAGAAGTGCTAAAGGGAAGATTGAACCTAAATGAACAAAAACATATCCTACCTTCACCCAAAAGCCTTCACAAAGACTCCTCAAAGGCCCTATATGATCTTGAGTTGAAGGAAGCCTACATTAGTGGATACTTACATAAGGGGCAAGCATATGGTACCTAAAGCTGGACTTATGACCTTCTTTGTGAGAGAAATGAGTGAAAACAAAAATCCATCAACCTCAGGCTGTGTGTCATTACTCTAAAAAGTGAGGTTTGCTTAGGGAGAGTTGAGGATGTGTGAGTTTGGATTCCACAAAGACCAAGGTATTTGAGAAAAGCGCCTTGATGAAATGAGTCAACCCTTGATGCTCTCGTGTCACATTCGATCCATAGTTCTTAAAAGACTAAAAATGTGTTAATGATGCATTCGTATTGAGGGCAATTGTTAGTCCCAATTGATGCGTGATGAGGCTTCCTTAGGATAAGCTGGAATTACTTGGATGTTTCCTTTTTAGGGGTGGGTCTTCTTTTATTTGCTTGAGGACAAGCAAAGGTTTAAGTTTGGGGGAGTTGATAACTGTGATTTTTACATGTTTTATGCCCATACTTACCTATGCTTTATGTATGAATTGTCATAAAATAGACCCAGAATGCTTACAAAGTGCGCTTGATTGCAGGTTTGAGCGACAAGATGACGAAAGTCAAAAATCGGCTCGAAACGGAGTGAAACCTGCTCAAGTGTCAAAAATCATTGAAGTAGGGACAGGAGGACCTAGCGCGGACCGCACTGATTTGCTGCGCGGCCGCGCTAGGAGATTCAGAGAGCACCCATTTCAGGAGTCTCCACGCGCGGTCAGCGCTGGTGTCTACGCGGTCGCACTTCATTGTTGTGCGGTCCGCGCCCATTAGCCTGCGCGGCCGCGCTACCTCTTTGTGCGGTCCGCATCCCCAGCTTCAGAAGTGAATGATCGAAGGCAAAGACCCCTACGCGGCCGCGCTGCATTTCTGCGCGGTCCGCGCCAGCCCCGCAGGGGTATTTTTGTTTGATTTTTCTGGCATAGTATAAATAGAATATTTTATTATTTCTAGGTTAAGTTTTAGACATCAGATAGCAGCAGCACTCGTGAAACTCAAGTTTTAGCCTATTTTGGGCATTTTCATCTTGTTTTAACGTGGATTTTTGTAGATTAACCTTCTAGTTAATTAATATGTTGATTTTATCTACTTCTTCTACAGATTTGTTGCTATTATGGCTAGATAAACCCATTAGCTGGGGTTGTGGCTCAACCCTAGTGTGGGTAATTAATGGGTGTGATTGTTTAATGCTTGAATGATGTTGGGTGTTTGATATTTGGGTTAATTTTATGTTTTAACTAGGATTTGGTGGTTGCAAACACTAAGTCTAGCTTCGTGAGTCTTGACTCTTCTTGAGAAAGAGTGTCTATGACTCCAAAATTAACCCAACAAGGAATTGGGATGGACCCATGAGAATGGTAGTCCCAATTAACGGGTGAAACCTCAAGAGAGTAATTACCCAACTTGAACCATAAGTTGCTTGGCTTGTTAGCCTATCCAATTGGTCTCGAGAGAGTCAATTGGGCAAAATCACTCTTTCTACCGAGAGGTGTGAGAGTGAGTGCAATCGTGCAACGGTTATAGCATAAGCCCCATAATCATCATTCTAGTATTAGGAATCTCTACCCGTTAGTTGACCACCTAGGTAAATGCCACGACCCTAGTGCCTTTTTCTATCTTGCATACAACCTAGAATTAATATCTTAGCATAATTTAGTTATAATTAGTAGTTGTTAAATTGTAGCTGATAATCATAAAAACCCAAAAATGATAGAAGATCAATTAGAAGCAAACACGCATTTCTAGGCTAAGCAAATATCCAACTCCCTTCCTAGCTCCCTGTGGAAATTGACCCCGATACCACTATTGGGTAAAAGTATTAGCGCCCACTCTTCCTAAGGTTGAGTTCGCTGCGCGATTGATCAGCAACAGAGTTTGAGAATCTGAAGCAAGGTAGCAGAAGTGTGTAGGAGTACCATATGGAGTTTACCCGCCTGTTCAAATATGCTATTCACATGTTTCCCACAATGGAGGCTAGGGTGCGCCGGTTTGTTCAGGGCCTTAATTCTTTGACAATTAATGATGCTTCTATAGCTGCCTTGAATTCTGATATGAATTATGGGAAGATGGTGGCATTTGCTCAGGCCACGGAGAATCATAAACTGAAGCACAGAATGGAGAGAGAGGGTAACAGAAAGACCCGGTCTACGGGCAACATGGGTGAGTCACTAGGTGGGGGAAGATCAGCTTTTCGGGAAGGATTATCAGGGCCGTCCCAGTCTGTTGCACAGTCTTCAACCAGTGCACCGCCACCAGGGCCCAGCCAGCAGCAGCAGTGGAGTCGTTTCAGGCCCAGTCAGGGTGACAGGGGATCCCACCAGCGAGTCAGTCAGGAAAGAGGTCCCACGGGCAGCGGAGGTCTCCGTGCCCAAAGTGCGGGAAGGTGCACTCAGGGATTTGCTACTTGGAGTTACCCGTATGCTATGGATATAGGATGAGGGGTCATATTTAGAGGCATTGTCGTGTATACTGCCAGGGAGTGGGCAGGGGCACAGCACAGTTAGCCAGCCGAGCAGCTGCTACATCTTCAGCCCCCTCTCCAGCTCGAGGTACCCCAGCATCCGCGGGGCATGGTGCAGCTAGGGGTGGTGCGCAAAGTTCGGGAGGACCCAGCCGGTTCTATGCTATGAGTGGTCGCCAGACTGCAGAGGCTTCTCCAGATATTGTTACAGGTATTCTGACTGTCCAATCTCATGAAGTGTATGCACTTATTGACCCGGGTTCCACCTTGTCCTATGTTACCCCTTTTGTTGCTATGGAATTTGGGATAGAATCGGATCAGCTTCATGAGCTATTCTCGGTGTCTACTCCGATTGGTGAGTCAATTACGGCTGCTCGAGTCTATAGAGGTTGTGTTTTCACAGTACGTGGTAGGGATACCATGGACGATCTTATTGAATTGGGGATGTGTGAGCACGTTATTTTTTCCCTATATATGAATTTTTCCCAAAATTCCAAACAACATGATTTCTTTGCAATTTTGGGGTAGCACATGGTAGTTGAAACTAGAATCTTCTAGAACATCCCAAAGTAGGACTTTAGTGTAATTTCAGTAATTGTAGGGTATTAACTTGTGACACAAGTCAGGAAACAAGGGACAGAATAAGTAAATAAAATAGGGACTAGAGGGCAAACACAAGATCTGAGGGCTGCCCTCATTTTGCCTATAAAAGGCAATGAATAATGCCTTAATAGAGAAGTTTTTTCGGCCATAGAATTTCCCCAAAAATATATCTCTTTCACAGCTTTTTCTTATAGATTTCCCCAAAAATATGAACTTGAACTGAATGATATCCACACAGTGCTCAAACCCTCTTTTAAAATTTTTGCTGATCAGGAACTCGACCTAGAGCTAATATTTATGGGGAAATCTGTAAGAAAAAGCTGTGAAAGAGATATATTTTTGGGGAAATTCTATGGCCGAAAAAACTTCATATTTTAGTTCACAAAACTGCAAAGAAATCATGTTGTTTGGAATTTTGGGAATAATTCATATATAGGGCAAACGACAGGATCATACTCGATGGTACACTTGGGACGACCTGGCTCAAGCATTTGCATGTCATTTTCAGTACAATCTCGAAATTGTCCCAGACCGTCTGTAGTTAACTAAAAGTGAGAAGAAGCCCGGGGAAAGTTTCAGAGAATACAGTTTTCGGTGGAGAGAGCATGCAGCAAGAGTCGATCCTCCAATGAAAGAGAATGAGATGGTTGATTATTTCCTTCAGGCTTTGGAGCCAACCTATTATGGTCATCTGGTGTCAGCAGTGGAAAAAACTTTCAATGAGGTCGTGAAAATGGGAAGTATGGTGGAAGAGGGTCTCAAGTCTAACAAGATTATGAGCTATTCAGCAATCAAAGCAACTACTCAGGCTATTCAGAGCGGCACTGGAGGCGTATTGGGAAAGAAGAAGAAAGAAGAAGTCGCAGTAGTGGAATCGAGAGCTTGGTCCAGAGGTCCATCGCCATATTATCACCAACCTCGCCCTCAACCCCAAACCTACCCACATACCCCATATGGCCCACCACAGCATTATTACCCACCTCCCGCTCCCCATTTCTCTGTCCACCATGCCCAGACATATCCCCAACCGCCTACCCATGCACAATGGCGCGCACCCACCCCACAAAATACTTACTCAGCTCAAAACATCTACCCACCCCCAAGGACCAACAGAAATCCCGCTGGAACCGGTTTTCGACCCAATCCCGTATTTAAGAATGATAGGTTGCAAAAGAAGAAGACGTTCACTCCCTTGGGTGAATCTTACACTAGCTTGTGCCACAGATTGAGACAGTTGGGCGTGCTGAACCCAATCGAACCCAAATTGCCAAATCCTTCCCCAAGGAATCTGGACCACTCTGTGAGTTGTGAGTATTGCTCAGGTGCACCGGGACATGACACAGAAAAATGTTGGCACTTGAAAACGGCTATCCAAGAGCTCATTGATACCCGCCGAATTGAAGTACAAGCCCCAGAAACGCCTAACATCACCCAAAATCCATTACCAACTCATCACGAGACCCATATGATCGAGCTAGTCCAAAAGGGAGAGCATAAGAAGCCGTCACAGACCGTAATGATGATCAGGGCTAGTGAGGATAAATCAAATGAGAAACTAGCAAAGGAGAAAGCATCGATCAAGGTAGGAGAAACAGTTTGCAAACCAGTTGTAGTGATGAAGAAAGAGCTTTTGAGCAGTGTTACAGAAAAACAAGAACCAGTTAATGTGGTAGTATCCGGGGCAGCTGTCAAGCCCGCTGTGATCGTAAAAGGGGCTCGCACAGAGCCAGTTGTCATCAAGCCAGTGACTCAGCTACCAGTAATCAGTGGAAAGGCCGTCCCATGGAATTACGGCCGAGTGACAGTGATGTATCAGGGAGAGGAAGTTAAGGAAGAAGTTTGTGAAACACATGGATTGACTCGCTCAGGGAGATGCTTTGCTCCTGATGAGCTGAAAAGGGCTAAACTCACCAAAGATAATCCAGTATCGGTGAAGAAAGCTGTAACTGAAGAGGAAGCAGAAGAATTTTTGAAGAAGATGAAGGCACAGGATTATTCCATTGTAGAACAGTTGAGAAAGACCCCGGCGTAAATCTCTTTGCTATCATTATTGATTCACTCAGATGAGCACCGCCAGGCATTGATGAAAATTCTGAATGAGGCCCACGTGCCCGATAAGATTTCTGTGAACCATTTGGAGAAAATAGCAAACAAGATCTTTGAAGTCAACAGGGTTACGTTTTCTGATGACGACCTGCCTTTGGAAGGCACTGAACATAATAAAGCACTCTACCTCACGGTGAAATGTGAAGACTCCATGGTTACCCGGGTGCTTATTGATAACGGGTCCAGTGCAAACATTTGCCCTCTCTCCACCCTGGAAAAGTTAAAAGTGGACAGTGAGAGAATTCATAAGAATAACATTTGCGTGCGAGGATTTGATGGAGGAGGCAAGGACACAGTTGGGGATATAGTGTTGGAACTGACAATAGGTCCGGTTGAATTCACTATGGAGTTCCAGGTGCTTGATGTGGCTGTCTCTTACAATCTCCTGTTAGGCCGACCCTGGATCCATGCAGCAAAGGCAGTGCCATCTACCTTGCACCAGATGGTTAAATTCCAATGGGACAGGCAAGAGATTGTGGTGCATGGGGAAGATAGTTCGTGTATTCTGGGTGATGCCATTGTGCCTTTTATAGAAGCTGAGGATGACAAAGGCCCATGGGTTTATCAAGCCTTTGATACGGTATCGGTTGAGAAGATCCCGGAAGGGAAGTGTATTCCTGTGCCAAAGGTAGCTGCTGCATCCGTCATGGTTGCGTCGGAAATGCTCAAGAACGGATTTGTACCTGGAAAAGGCTTGGGTGCTTCTTTACAAGGCATAATACAGCCCGTGTCCCTTCCTGCAAACCCGGATACTTTTGGTTTGGGTTTCAAGCCCACTGCTGCGGACATAAGGCGAGCTAGAAAGATGAAAAAGAAAGCATGGACCCTTCCAAAACCCATTCCCCGCCTTTCCCGTTCCTTCGTCGGGCCTGGTACTAAGAAGCGCCTAGCGACGGCAATGCCCAGTGGTGTGGTTGATCCCGACAAGGAGCTGATTGAGCGGTTTGAAAAGCTGTTTTATGAAGTGAATGTGTTGGAGGCCGGAGAAGGTCCAAGCAAGGTAGATGTTCAGTTCGTGGGGCCCCAGGCAAAGCTTAACAATTGGGAAGCAACTCCCCTTCCTACCCGGAGGGAGTCTTGGTAGTTAGTTTTGATTTCCTTTCAGTTTAATCTGAATTATTTCCAAGGTTGTAATTCGGATGCTATGTTCCGTCCGTTTGGATGAGTTAAACTTTGTTATCTTAAATATTAATGAAATGCAATTTCCCTCTTTTTCATTCC
>NW_017678859.1:16120-19519 GCF_001879085.1 Nicotiana attenuata
GCTACAGGGGATCAAAAGAGAGCAATTCGACGCTTGGCAAGCGGATTTTTCTTCAGTGGAGGAGTGTTGTACAAGAGAACTCCAGATCTTGGATTGTTGAGATGCATGGATGCTAAACAGGCTACAGTTATCATGGCTGAGGTACATGCGGGAGTTTGCGGACCTCATATGAGTGGATATGTATTGGCAAAGAAGATTCTCCGAGCAGGTTATTATTGGCTTACTATGGAACGGGATTGCATCAGTTTCGTGCGCAAGTGTCATCAATGTCAGGTACATGGAGATTTGATTCATTCTCCGCCATCTGAATTGCATACAATGTCAGCACCATGGCTGTTTGTTGCTTGGGGAATGGATGTCATTGGACCGATCGATCCAGCGGCGTCAAATGGGCACAGGTTCATTCTGGTAGCTATTGATTATTTCACTAAGTGGGTGGAGGCAAAAACCTTCAAATATGTGACCAAGAAGGCAGTGGTTGATTTCGTGCATTCGAATATCATATGTCGGTTTGGGATCCCGAAGGTAATCATCACAGACAACAGTGCCAATCTCAACAGTCATTTGATGGCCGAGACATGTCAGCAGTTTAAGATCACGCACCGCAACTCCACACCATATCGTCCTAAGGCAAATGGAGCAGTCGAGGCAGCTAATAAGAACATCAAGAAAATACTTCGGAAAATGGTAGAGGGGTCGAGGCAATGGCATGAGAAGTTACCTTTTGCCCTTTTAGGCTATCGCACTACTGTCCGCACTTCAGTAGGGGCAACGCCTTATTCACTAGTATATGGCACCGAAGCAGTAATACCCGCGGAGGTTGAAATCCCGTCCCTTCGGATCATCGCCGAGGCGGAAATTGATGATGTTGAATGGGTTAAAACCCGCTTGGAACAACTAAGTTTGATTGATGAGAAAAGATTGGCAGCAGTGTGTCATGGTCAGTTGTACCAACAGAGAGTGGCAAGAGCATATAACAAGAAAGTGCGTCCGCGGAAGTTTGAAGTAGGGCAGTTGGTGTTGAGGCGTATCTTACCTCATTGGGCTGAGGCGAAAGGAAAATTCGCCCCAAACTGGCAGGGGCCATTTGTTGTAACCAGAGTGTTGTCCAATGGCGCATTATATTTGACAGATGTGGAAGGCAAATGTGTAGAAATGGCTATCAACTCTGATGCAGTCAAGCGATACTATGTATGATTTCTTGGTTTAATTGTACTTTATTGTATTTGGCATATTTTTGAGATTGAAATGACGAAGGCATTTTGTTCTGCTATCCAAACACTTTATCCTTTGTTACCCCTCTTGAGCCTCATTTACTTTCTCTCGTACCCCTCTTTCGGAATCGATGACAACTCGGAAGCTCGAGCAGGGCAGATCAATGAAGAAACAAGAAAACACAGTCCAACGAAAAAAAAAGAAAAAAAAGAAAAAAAAGAGAAAAAAAGGCAAAAGAAAAAACAAAGAAAAGAAAGATGAAGAAAAGAAAAAAGAAGTGGAAAGAAAAATGAAAAGAAATGATAAGAAAAGAAAAGAAATGAAAAGAAAGAAAAGAAAGTGGAAGAAAAGGAAAGATTGCAACAGCAAAGTAATTCCTATGACCTGAACTACGTTTGACTTGATCCCGAAAGGGTACGTAGGCAGCCTCTCCTTGGGGTTCAGTCACACCAAAATAAAAATCCAAAAGCCCCCACAGAAGAAACTGGGGCAGAAGTTATGGTTGTGCAAGAAAGTTGATTCCGAAAGTTGTAGTTGCGAACCCATATTGAATTGTTTTAGAGCCTTTTATACCCTTTCTTTCTAATCATATCCAAAAGCCTGCATTACGGTCCAAAGAAAGACCTTTCGATCAATCTTCAGGAAGTGCCAATGCGAGCAAGTCGAAGTGATTCACATCAGGGGCAACACTCCGGTGCAAGGAAAAAATAAAAAATGAGAGAGTCTTATCGGTGAAAACGCTCACGGGCACCGTAAGGCGAAGTGAGTTGAGAAAAATCAAAATGAGAGAGTCTTATTGGTGAAAACCCTCACGGGCACCGTAAGGCGAAGGTGAGTTTTCAGGCAAAAGAGACATGTCCGTGGTCAAAGATGCTCAGGACATTGCAAGATGAGCAAGGTTTGGGTTTGGGTAAAAACAGGTTGTGAAAGTCCGAAACAGCAAATGTGGCAATCGAAGTTGATTGGTAGACAGACTGGGTTGATTAATCCAAAATGCTTGGCATGCTCAATGGCACCAGCTGTTCCACTCAGATAAGTTTCATTCTCTCACAAATCATCCGTTCTCGGATTCTCTTTATCTTTAACCTTTGAGGTCATTGCATTTCATTCTTTTGAGGTCTATCTCTAGGATGTTTCAGTGTCAGTTCTGTTCGAAACAAAGGAGGGAATATCAAAGCTAACTACCAGCTTCCTAGTTGCACAGATAGGGCCAGAATATATCAAAGATGGCCAAAAGCAAAGGAATTCATAAAGGACCACTGGAAGTTTCATTGTTGGATTAGTTGGATAATTGTGGGGAAGAAGTGAAATACCAAAAGTGGGGCCGGAAACACAAAAAAAACAATATGGGATAGAACACTTGGGTCATCAGAGTCAAGGGGGTAGAAATTCGGTCAGGAATTCAAGGGGGTTCAAAGCAAGGCTAGGAAAGCGGGGCGGAGTGAAGCCCAGCAGCAGGGATGTACCCAGCAAGAATGCCAGCAAACCAACCACCATGTTTTTAAAATTGACAAGATTTTTCTTTGATTGAAACACGGGTAGGAAATTTCGTTTGTTTCGGAGGAACCCTCCGTAGGGGAAAAGAGCAAGCACCAAAACAGGTTTGACCGTAAATTCTCAGGACCCTCCTGGAAAATGGGACTTAGTTTAAATATCAAAACAATCATGAGTAGCATAATTTAGCACAAATGTACCCCAAGGAACATAAGTTGGTTTCAAAGTTGCCTGTTTAAGATAGGATTCAATTAGGAGTTGTCAGGACCCTCCTGAATAATGGGACACAGTTTTAAGATCTCCTTTAGATAACAAGATACTGTTGTAGGATAGTATAATTCAGCCGTAGAATTGGCACTCTTAAGATAAGATTTGAATTTTGATTTTCAGGACCCTCCTGGATAATGGGACATAGTTTTAAGGTCTGTTTAGATAACAAGATATAGGTAACAAGGTCTGCTTAGGTTAAAACTGTCTTTTTTAACTAGAAATTGTCAGGACCCTCCTGGATAATGGGGATTAGTTAAGACCTATTAGATAACAAATGTAGTGGGGGTAATACCTTTAGAAGATATAACTTAGGTTCGTAATTGTTAGGAGTTGTCAGGACCTCCCTGAATAATAGGACTTAGCTTTCAAATCCTTATAATAGTTGGTAGAATAATTCAATTTAACACTCACATGCTGTAC
>NW_017678860.1:0-253 GCF_001879085.1 Nicotiana attenuata
TTAATGGAGGTTGGAGAGGAAGATGGTGGAGAATGGAGGTTTGGTGAAGAAGAAGAAGAGGGGATTTTTGAGAAAAAGAGAGAGAAAAAGGAAAGGGATGGGGGTTGGGGTGGATGTGTTTGGGTTTAGATAAGGGGTTTTTTTTTGTGTGGGTTTAAAAAAAAAGGAAAGAAAAAATTAAAATAAAAAAAAAAACTTACCTGGGCCGCTTCTGTATTCGCCGCGGTTCTGCCGCGGTCGCGGTGGAACCGCG
>NW_017678860.1:4896-5726 GCF_001879085.1 Nicotiana attenuata
TGTGGGTTGTGCCCAGTCATAAAGTGCACCCTCAGGGCACAGGAGGTGCCAGTTGCTCATTCCTGACGTTCACGTTGGGGTCGTTTATGTCGCCCATGTCAATTTCGAGTTGGTGTATTGTTGTGATTGTTGAAGCTTTTGTTTGCACGATTCAATGCCCGGAATGTCTCTCGGGGTCCGAGAGCCTTCAAGCAGTTCTCCAGTCCTCGTAGAGTTTCTAGGCATGCACCTGTGCACCCAGATCAACAACCGTCAAATTTTCAATGAAAAAGTTGGTAGAGAGAAAACTGACTACAACAAGAATCTTTGTATTTCTGTCAATGGCAATTGATAATTCCGTTAACTCCCCGGCAACGGCGCCAAAATTTGATCACGCCCAACTATGCCTTATAAAAAGGACTCTGCGGACGTTGCAAATATAACCCGAGTATTACGCCCAGGGTCGAATCCACAGAGAGTTAACCTATCAACTGCTATCTTCAGACCCACTAAGTCTTCAGAACCAGCTTCCCAAATATTCGAATCTCAGTTGAGTGTTCTTAAATAACTAGCTTGCAAATAACTAAATGGCTGTAACTAAGTAAAAATTAAAGGTTGTAAACAATTATGAGAAAAAGCTAAGGCAATGATTTCCCCTATTGATGGAATACCTTCTGTTTATACTCATACAAATTTACCCACACATCTCTATCAATCATGAACGCTAATCTTACCGTAAATCTCTCCCGAGTAATCACAGTAATTTACTATTGCACTCTCCTGAGATACACTAGCTTACTTAATTTAGCACAATTCAATTTAGATTGCACCCAAGGCTTCGTTATTCCTAA
>NW_017678860.1:12591-14179 GCF_001879085.1 Nicotiana attenuata
CTTCTTGGACTGGATGCCCGACCCACACAAACTTCTGGCTTCTTGTGAACCCATAATCAGTATTTCAAAACCAGGGAACCTTGCCAGGACTCCTTGAGTGGCGCGATGTCTTCTTTTCAGCCGACAGCGCCCTTTGCGGGTTTTCACCAATCGATCTCTCTCATTTCTCTTCTCACTGTCGCCCGATAGTGCTCTTTGCGAGTTTTCACTAAGCGAACTCTCTCATTTTCAATTTCCCTACTCACCATCGCCTTATGGTGCCCGAAGGTTTTCACCGATAAGACTCTCTCATTTTATTTCTCTCAATTTGACGTTGTATCAGATTCCAACAATGACGTTTGCCGCTTCGGCGGATTCATGGCCGAACCATTATATCATCTGCCCCAGTTTTATTTTGGGGAAATTGGGATATTTTCTTTTGGTGTGACTGAACCCCAGAGAGAGGCTGCCTACGTACCCTTTCGGGATCAAGTCAAACGTAGTTCAGGAAACTTTTATTTTTGGTTGTTTTTGTTTTTGTTTTCTTTTTCTTTTTCTTTTCATCATATTTTCTTTTTCTTTTCTTCTTTTTTTATATATATATATATATATATATATATTTTTTTTTCTTTTTCTCTTTTTTTTTTCTTTTCTTTTCTTTTTCTTTTCTTTTCTTTTCGTACTTCCGGGTTCCAAAGAGGGTAGCCAAAGAAGGAAAACCGGCTCAAATGGGTTTACGAAGGGTTAATAGTGTTTGGGTAGCGAGAAGAAAAAGCCTTCGTCATCTCAATTGCACAAAAACCAACACCGCAGAGAGCCTAGACATAGTACCTTTTGACTGCATCTGCATTCACCGCTGTCTCAGGATCATTCCCTCCGATGTCTCCGAGGTACAATGCTCCTCTTGGCAACATTTTTCGAATGATGTATGGACCTTTCCAATTAGGAGCGAATTTCCCTTTTGCTTCCTGATGATGAGGTAAAATGCGTCTGAGTACCAGCTGACCCACTTCAAAATTCCTGGGACGCACTTTCTTATTATAAGCACGGGCCATTCTTTGTTGATACAGCTGTCCGTGACAAACCGCGGCCATTCGTTTCTCATCAATTAATGACAATTGCTCTAATCGGGTTTTAACCCATTCACTGTCTTCAATCTCCGCTTCAACGATTATCCGGAGTGAAGGAACTTCCACTTCTGCAGGTATGACTGCTTCAGTACCGTAAACTAAAAGGTACGGTGTTGCTCCAATTGAAGTGCGTACTGTGGTACGATATCCAAGTAAAGCAAAAGGTAACTTTTCATGCCATTGCCGGGAGCTCTGAATCATTTTCCTCAGAATCTTCTTGATGTTCTTATTTGCTGCCTCGACAGCACCATTGGCTTTTGGCCGGTAAGGAGTTGAGTTTCTATGCGTTATCTTGAATTGTTCACATACCTCCTCCATCAGACGACTGTTCAAGTTAGCTGCATTGTCGGTAATAATAGTTGCAGGAATGCCAAAGCGGCAAATGAGATTGGAGTGCACAAAGTCTACCACAGCTTTCTTAGTGACTGACTTGAGAGTGATGGCCTCAACCCATTTTGTGAAATAGTCAATTGCTACCA
>NW_017678860.1:18822-19517 GCF_001879085.1 Nicotiana attenuata
CCCCTTTTATCTCAGCTTTCCTTGGAATGGTGACAAATAATGGTTTTTCTTGGCGTCCTCGGGGCACGTAGAGAATCCCATTCTCGGAAGAGTTCATTTCTGTTTTTGCTTCCGGTTTCTTCTCAATCTTAGTTTTGACAATTTTATCCTTTCTCTCCCCTTTTCCTTGCCTTGGGAGTGCCTTGGGCTTTTGTTCTACATCGGCAATGGCAATGATGGCTTTCAAAGCCGGATCAAATTCTCTGTCTTCGCAAATCATACCGATTACCGGCCCATTGTTGTGAGTAGGCAACGGGTTATTGGTCACATTCGGGGCTTCTTCGTCCCTCAGCACTATCTTCCCTTGTTCAATTAGGACTTCCACAGCCTTCTTCAGTGTCCAGCAATTATCAGTACTATGCCCTTCGGCTCCTGAATGGTAAGCACAATGGACCCCTCGTTGATAAGATGAGGATTCTGGGTTTTGCCTGTTTTGGGGAATAGGCTGCAGTAGATTCATCTGGACGAGCTTTGGGAACAGACTGGAATAAGACTCACCGATCGGTGTGAAATTTTGTCTCCTGGGCGGTTCTCGGGGACGAAGGTTATTCTGCAGTAGTCGGGGATTATACTGGTTCTGGTAAGGAGGTTGATTTCTTTGGAATGGGGGTGGATTTCGGTTAGCTTGTGGTTGTGGTCGGCCAAAAGGTTGTGCA
>NW_017678861.1:0-245 GCF_001879085.1 Nicotiana attenuata
TTTGATAAGTTCGAAATAACGCCCTTAAGGCCAAGGGCCTTCGCCATCAACGATATAGAGGTTCGACCTCGCTCGAACTCAAGACGGGCTGTTATTTTGATAAGTTCGAAATAACGCCCTTAAGGCAAAGGGACTTCGCCATCAAAGATAGAGAGGTTCGACCTCGCTCAAACTCAAGACGGGCTATTATTTAGAAAAGTTTGAAATAACGCCCTTAAGGCCAAGGGCCTTCGCCATCAAAGATA
>NW_017678861.1:5240-5516 GCF_001879085.1 Nicotiana attenuata
CATCAAAGATATAGAGGTTTGAACTCGCTCGAACTCAAGACGGGCTGTTATTTTGATAAGTTCGAAATAATGCCCTTAAGTCCAAGGGCCTTCGACATCAAAGATATAGAGGTTCGACCTCGCTCGAACTCAAGACGGGCTGTTATTTTGATAAGTTCGAAATAACGCCATTAAGTCCAAGCGCCTTCAGCATCAAAGATATAGAGGTTCGACCTCGCTCGAACTCAAGACGGGCTGTTATTTTGATAAGTTCGAAATAACGCCCTTAAAGCTCGG
>NW_017678861.1:8232-14138 GCF_001879085.1 Nicotiana attenuata
TTTGAAATAACGCCCTTATGGCCAAGGGCCTTCGCCATTAAAGATATAGAGGTTCGACCTCGCTCGAACTCAGGACGGGCTGTTATTTTGATAAGTTCGAAATAACGCCCTTAAGGCCAAGGGACTTCGCCATCAAAGATAGAGAGGTTCGACCTCCCTCGAACTCAAGACGGGCTATTATTTAGAAAAGTTTGAAATAACGCCCTTAAGGACAAAGGCCTTCGCCATCAAAGATATAGAGGTTCGACCTCGCTCGAACTCAAGACGGGCTGTTATTTCGATAAGTTCGAAATAACGCCCTTAAGGCCAAGGGCCTTCGCCATCAAAGATATAGAGGTTCGACCTCGCTCGAACTCAAGACGGGCTGTTATTTCGATAAGTTCGAAATAACGCCCTTAAGGCCAAGGGCCTTCGCCATCAAAGATATAGAGGTTCGACCTCGCTCGAACTCAAGACGGGCTGTTATTTCGATAAGTTCGAAATAACGCCCTTAAGGCCAAGGGCCTTCGCCATCAAAGATATAGAGGTTCGACCTCGCTCGAACTCAAGACGGGCTGTTATTTCGATAAGTTCGAAATAACGCCCTTAAGGCCAAGGGCCTTCGCCATCAAAGATATAGAGGTTCGACCTCGCTCGAACTCAAGACGGGCTGTTATTTCGATAAGTTCGAAATAACGCCCTTAAGGCCAAGGGCCTTCGCCATCAAAGATATAGAGGTTCGACCTCGCTCGAACTCAAGACGGGCTGTTATTTCGATAAGTTCGAAATAACGCCCTTAAGGCCAAGGGCCTTCGCCATCAAAGATATAGAGGTTCGACCTCGCTCGAACTCAAGACGGGCTGTTATTTCGATAAGTTCGAAATAACGCCCTTAAGGCCAAGGGCCTTCGCCATCAAAGATATAGAGGTTCGACCTCGCTCGAACTCAAGACGGGCTGTTATTTCGATAAGTTCGAAATAACGCCCTTAAGGCCAAGGGCCTTCGCCATCAAAGATATAGAGGTTCGACCTCGCTCGAACTCAAGACGGGCTGTTATTTCGATAAGTTCGAAATAACGCCCTTAAGGCCAAGGGCCTTCGCCATCAAAGATATAGAGGTTCGACCTCGCTCGAACTCAAGACGGGCTGTTATTTCGATAAGTTCGAAATAACGCCCTTAAGGCCAAGGGCCTTCGCCATCAAAGATATAGAGGTTCGACCTCGCTCGAACTCAAGACGGGCTGTTATTTCGATAAGTTCGAAATAACGCCCTTAAGGCCAAGGGCCTTCGCCATCAAAGATATAGAGGTTCGACCTCGCTCGAACTCAAGACGGGCTGTTATTTCGATAAGTTCGAAATAACGCCCTTAAGGCCAAGGGCCTTCGCCATCAAAGATATAGAGGTTCGACCTCGCTCGAACTCAAGACGGGCTGTTATTTCGATAAGTTCGAAATAACGCCCTTAAGGCCAAGGGCCTTCGCCATCAAAGATATAGAGGTTCGACCTCGCTCGAACTCAAGACGGGCTGTTATTTCGATAAGTTCGAAATAACGCCCTTAAGGCCAAGGGCCTTCGCCATCAAAGATATAGAGGTTCGACCTCGCTCGAACTCAAGACGGGCTGTTATTTCGATAAGTTCGAAATAACGCCCTTAAGGCCAAGGGCCTTCGCCATCAAAGATATAGAGGTTCGACCTCGCTCGAACTCAAGACGGGCTGTTATTTCGATAAGTTCGAATTAACGCGCTTAAGGCCAAGGGCCTTCGCTATCAAAGATATAGAGGTTCGACCTCGCTCGAACTCAAGACGGGCTGTTATTTCGATAAGTTCGAAATAACGCCCTTAAGGCCAAGGGCCTTCGCCATCAAAGATATAGAGGTTCGACCTCGCTCGAACTCAAGACGGGCTGTTATTTCGATAAGTTCGAAATAACGCCCTTAAGGCCAAGGGCCTTCGCCATCAAAGATATAGAGGTTCGACCTCGCTCGAACTCAAGACGGGCTGTTATTTCGATAAGTTCGAAATAACGCCCTTAAGGCCAAGGGCCTTCGCCATCAAAGATATAGAGGTTCGACCTCGCTCGAACTCAAGACGGGCTGTTATTTCGATAAGTTCGAAATAACGCCCTTAAGGCCAAGGGCCTTCGCCATCAAAGATATAGAGGTTCGACCTCGCTCGAACTCAAGACGGGCTGTTATTTCGATAAGTTCGAAATAACGCCCTTAAGGCCAAGGGCCTTCGCCATCAAAGATATAGAGGTTCGACCTCGCTCGAACTCAAGACGGGCTGTTATTTCGATAAGTTCGAAATAACGCCCTTAAGGCCAAGGGCCTTCGCCATCAAAGATATAGAGGTTCGACCTCGCTCGAACTCAAGACGGGCTGTTATTTCGATAAGTTCGAAATAACGCCCTTAAGGCCAAGGGCCTTCGCCATCAAAGATATAGAGGTTCGACCTCGCTCGAACTCAAGACGGGCTGTTATTTCGATAAGTTCGAAATAACGCCCTTAAGGCCAAGGGCCTTCGCCATCAAAGATATAGAGGTTCGACCTCGCTCGAACTCAAGACGGGCTGTTATTTCGATAAGTTCGAAATAACGCCCTTAAGGCCAAGGGCCTTCGCCATCAAAGATATAGAGGTTCGACCTCGCTCGAACTCAAGACGGGCTGTTATTTCGATAAGTTCGAAATAACGCCCTTAAGGCCAAGGGCCTTCGCCATCAAAGATATAGAGGTTCGACCTCGCTCGAACTCAAGACGGGCTGTTATTTCGATAAGTTCGAAATAACGCCCTTAAGGCCAAGGGCCTTCGCCATCAAAGATATAGAGGTTCGACCTCGCTCGAACTCAAGACGGGCTGTTATTTCGATAAGTTCGAAATAATTCCCTTAAGGCCAAGGGCCTTCGCAATTCGACCTCGCTCGAACTCAAGACGGGCTGTTATTTCGATAAGTTCGTAATAACGCCCTTAAGGCCAAACACCTTCGGCATCAAAGATAGAGAGATTCGACCTCGCTCAAACTCAAGATGGGCTGTTATTTCGATAAGTTCGAAATAAGGCCCTTAAGGCCAAGGGCCTTCGCCATCAAAGATATAGAGGTTCGACCTCGCTCGAACTCAAGACGGGCTGTTATTTCGATAAGTTCGAAATAACGCCCTTAAGGCCAAGGGCCTTCGCCATCAAAGATATAGAGGTTCGACCTCGCTCGAACTCAAGACGGGCTGTTATTTCGATAAGTTCGAAATAACGCCCTTAAGGCCAAGGGCCTTCGCCATCAAAGATATAGAGGTTCGACCTCGCTCGAACTCAAGACGGGCTGTTATTTCGATAAGTTCGAAATAACGCCCTTAAGGCCAAGGGCCTTCGCCATCAAAGATATAGAGGTTCGACCTCGCTCGAACTCAAGACGGGCTGTTATTTCGATAAGTTCGAAATAACGCCCTTAAGGCCAAGGGCCTTCGCCATCAAAGATATAGAGGTTCGACCTCGCTCGAACTCAAGACGGGCTGTTATTTCGATAAGTTCGAAATAACGCCCTTAAGGCCAAGGGCCTTCGCCATCAAAGATATAGAGGTTCGACCTCGCTCGAACTCAAGACGGGCTGTTATTTCGATAAGTTCGAAATAACGCCCTTAAGGCCAAGGGCCTTCGCCATCAAAGATATAGAGGTTCGACCTCGCTCGAACTCAAGACGGGCTGTTATTTCGATAAGTTCGAAATAACGCCCTTAAGGCCAAGGGCCTTCGCCATCAAAGATATAGAGGTTCGACCTCGCTCGAACTCAAGACGGGCTGTTATTTCGATAAGTTCGAAATAACGCCCTTAAGGCCAAGGGCCTTCGCCATCAAAGATATAGAGGTTCGACCTCGCTCGAACTCAAGACGGGCTGTTATTTCGATAAGTTCGAAATAACGCCCTTAAGGCCAAGGGCCTTCGCCATCAAAGATATAGAGGTTCGACCTCGCTCGAACTCAAGACGGGCTGTTATTTCGATAAGTTCGAAATAACGCCCTTAAGGCCAAGGGCCTTCGCCATCAAAGATATAGAGGTTCGACCTCGCTCGAACTCAAGACGGGCTGTTATTTCGATAAGTTCGAAATAACGCCCTTAAGGCCAAGGGCCTTCGCCATCAAAGATATAGAGGTTCGACCTCGCTCGAACTCAAGACGGGCTGTTATTTCGATAAGTTCGAAATAACGCCCTTAAGGCCAAGGGCCTTCGCCATCAAAGATATAGAGGTTCGACCTCGCTCGAACTCAAGACGGGCTGTTATTTCGATAAGTTCGAAATAACGCCCTTAAGGCCAAGGGCCTTCGCCATCAAAGATATAGAGGTTCGACCTCGCTCGAACTCAAGACGGGCTGTTATTTCGATAAGTTCGAAATAACGCCCTTAAGGCCAAGGGCCTTCGCCATCAAAGATATAGAGGTTCGACCTCGCTCGAACTCAAGACGGGCTGTTATTTCGATAAGTTCGAAATAACGCCCTTAAGGCCAAGGGCCTTCGCCATCAAAGATATAGAGGTTCGACCTCGCTCGAACTCAAGACGGGCTGTTATTTCGATAAGTTCGAAATAACGCCCTTAAGGCCAAGGGCCTTCGCCATCAAAGATATAGAGGTTCGACCTCGCTCGAACTCAAGACGGGCTGTTATTTCGATAAGTTCGAAATAACGCCCTTAAGGCCAAGGGCCTTCGCCATCAAAGATATAGAGGTTCGACCTCGCTCGAACTCAAGACGGGCTGTTATTTCGATAAGTTCGAAATAACGCCCTTAAGGCCAAGGGCCTTCGCCATCAAAGATATAGAGGTTCGACCTCGCTCGAACTCAAGACGGGCTGTTATTTCGATAAGTTCGAAATAACGCCCTTAAGGCCAAGGGCCTTCGCCATCAAAGATATAGAGGTTCGACCTCGCTCGAACTCAAGACGGGCTGTTATTTCGATAAGTTCGAAATAACGCCCTTAAGGCCAAGGGCCTTCGCCATCAAAGATATAGAGGTTCGACCTCGCTCGAACTCAAGACGGGCTGTTATTTCGATAAGTTCGAAATAACGCCCTTAAGGCCAAGGGCCTTCGCCATCAAAGATATAGAGGTTCGACCTCGCTCGAACTCAAGACGGGCTGTTATTTCGATAAGTTCGAAATAACGCCCTTAAGGCCAAGGGCCTTCGCCATCAAAGATATAGAGGTTCGACCTCGCTCGAACTCAAGACGGGCTGTTATTTCGATAAGTTCGAAATAACGCCCTTAAGGCCAAGGGCCTTCGCCATCAAAGATATAGAGGTTCGACCTCGCTCGAACTCAAGACGGGCTGTTATTTCGATAAGTTCGAAATAACGCCCTTAAGGCCAAGGGCCTTCGCCATCAAAGATATAGAGGTTCGACCTCGCTCGAACTCAAGACGGGCTGTTATTTCGATAAGTTCGAAATAACGCCCTTAAGGCCAAGGGCCTTCGCCATCAAAGATATAGAGGTTCGACCTCGCTCGAACTCAAGACGGGCTGTTATTTCGATAAGTTCGAAATAACGCCCTTAAGGCCAAGGGCCTTCGCCATCAAAGATATAGAGGTTCGACCTCGCTCGAACTCAAGACGGGCTGTTATTTCGATAAGTTCGAAATAACGCCCTTAAGGCCAAGGGCCTTCGCCATCAAAGATAGAGAGGTTCGACCTCGCTCGAACTCAAGATGGGTTGTTATTTCGATAAGTTCGAAATAATGCCCTTAAAGCCAAGGGCCTTCGCCATCAAAGATATAGAGGTTCGACCTCGCTCGAACTCAAGACGGGCTGTTATTTCGATAAGATCGAAATACCGCCCTTAAGGCCAAGGGCCTTCGCCATCAAAGATATAGAGGTTCGACCTCGCTCGAACTCAAGACGGGCTGTTATTTCGATAAGTTCGAAATAATTCCCTTAAGGCCAAGGGCCT
>NW_017678861.1:19107-19506 GCF_001879085.1 Nicotiana attenuata
ATAGAGGTTCGACCTCGCTCGAACTCAAGACGGGTTGTTATTTTGATAAGTTTGAAATAACGCCCTTATGGCAGAGGGCCTTCGCCATCAAAGATATAGAGGTTCGACCTCGCTCGAACTCAAGACGTGCCATTATTTTGATAAGTTCGAAATAACGCCCTTAAGGCCAAGGCCCTTCGCCATCAAAGATAGAGATGTTCGACCTCGCTCGAACTCAAGATGGGTTGTAATTTCGATAAGTTCGAAATAACGCCCTTAAGGCCAAGGGCCTTTGCCATCAAAGATATAGAGGTTTGACCTCGCTCGAACTCAAGACAGGCTATTATTTCGATAAGTTCGAAATAATGCCCTTAAGGCCAAGGGCCTTCGCCATCAAAGATATAGAGGTTCGACCTCGCT
>NW_017678862.1:0-4385 GCF_001879085.1 Nicotiana attenuata
AGAAAAACCAAAAATACTGTTCCATTAGATAATTCCGGTTAATTTTGACTTTTAGTTATCGATTTCCATTCTTCTAGTTCAATATTTGGGTTCTGAAACTTCAAGTGTTCCCTGGTCCGATTTCGAGCAATTTTGGATCTGTTTAAGCTGGTTTTGGACGAGTTGTGCATCTGCAGAAGTATTCTAATGCATTTCAAGCTTATTTGGTTGCATTTCAAGTGGTTTTTGTGTTGATTTGTTAGTTTCTGCTTGGTTGTTGAATGTTTCTGGATTTCTAAATCCATCCCTAGGCTGTTCGTTATTCAATATTGCTGGAAACTGTTCATTACTGCTGCTGCTCGATCATTGTTTTGGCTGACCTCTTCTCCTCCATTTCTATTTCTATTTCCAGGTACTTTTTTTTTCAGCTCCAATTGATGTGTGATGGACTGAAGCAGTCGATGTGTATTAGTTAATTGAAGAAATGAAATTTGGCTTGCGATAGCAATTTGTTTGTGGCTATGATAAGTTTAATTGTATCTACACAGTAGCTGTAGTGGAAAGTTAAATGAATGGACACTTTACAATTTGTAGTAAATGGACTGTATAACTATTACTCTTTCGGACTTGTATTGTGAGTGGAATGCTTGATCTAGCCTTGTAGTTGAAAGAATAGGTTCAAATTGGTTGTAAGTCTCCGTAGCTAATTCCAGTAGTTGTGTAGTTGTAAAAAATAGGTTCGAAATGGTTGTAAGTTTCAGTAGCTAATTTCAGTAATCCAAGTCCAAAATATCAAAATCACTTGATGTGTTGAGATCTGGTTTAGTAGTTTTAATTTGAATTAGCCAATGAGTTGTTATTATTGTTGTTAAAGTTGAACCATGTTTTAGTCTGATTTGCATTTGTAGTGGTATTTAGGAACTCACTAATAGGTAAATAAGTAGGCCAATCCGAGTTGGAACTGGAATTCCAATGATCAATGCTTCATTAGTTTGAGTAGGTGAATGTTGTTCTTCCTTATCACAACTGTTGAGTGCACTTTGAATGATTTGAAGCAATCTTGGTGCATATTTTCTCAAATTGAATTGAAAATTGGTTTAGTTTAATAATCAAGGCTTAACAGCCGCCTCTCCTAGTGCAAGTAAAATCTGGGCCAGCCCTTTGGTCTTAAAATCGTTAGGTTCGGACAAAATAATTAATTAAGTAGGGCCTTTCCTTTGTTTTTTTAGAGACAATACATGATAGAAAATTGTAGATTACTTTAGGTTTGCCTTTTAATAATAAAACGAGATGAGCCTCGCCAAACAAAACAAACAAAATTGCGGGGCCCTCGATAAATGTTTATACAACAATACTTAGACTTCGGGATGAGCCGTTTAGCGAATTTCACGGCTTCCCCAAAGATAATAACACGTTAGCTACTTTAGGCACGTATTTTAACTAATTTTACCTTCCTAAATACGGGTGCACATTTATGTGACCCAAATCCAAATCCCGACGAAGTCGAAATGTGTCAAAAATTGCGGGTGCATTTATGTGACGCGGTTCGAGACGTATTTTCACGATGTTGCAATTCTCTTAAAATAATAATAATAAAAGCGGTTCAAAGTTAAAAAGCACATAGGTTAAAACATGTACTAAGATAAAATAAATAAGCCAAATATGACAGTTGAGCGACCGTGCTAAAACCACGGAACTCGGGAATGCCTAACACCTTCTCCCGGGTTAACAGAATTCCTTACTCGGATTTCTGGATCGCGGACTGTTAAACAAAGTCATAATTTCCTTGGTTCGGAATTCAACCGGTGACTTGGGACACCATTAATCTCCCAAGTGGAGACTCTGAAATCTTAATAATAAATCCCGTTCCGATTGTCCTTTAAGTGGAAAAACTCCTTTACGTCCTTGCGGGTGTAGCGAAAAAGGAGGTGTGACAGCTCTGGCGACTCTGCTGGGGACACTAAGCCAGAACTTCGGTTCAGGGTTTAAGAATTCGAGCTTAGAATAATTGTTATATTTGACTTTATCTGATTTTCCTACATGTTTCATACTGTGCTAAATGCTTTACCGCTTTGATATTATCTGAACTGTATATAAACTGTGCCGAAACCCTTCTCTTCTCACCTCCGGGGATGTGCTCACTGGTGGAGACTCCTTATTCTGTTAGTGTCATACCTCAAAATAAGAAAGAGGCCGGACAAGTTACTAAGCCGGATGGCCTTTTGGTTCCCGGTACGTAGCCCCCTCCTCGACTTGAGTTGTCCGCTCGGGTACACAGTCTAGAACATATACCCAGGTTTTGAACCTATAATAACTTGACCCCATGCCGGATCCCTAGTAGGAACGCTTATCTGCATCACGTGCATTTTGACTTAGGGGACTCAACACAGGGGTTGGGTCCATCTAGGACAGGTGTACCCGGAATAATGGACCATCCTGATGCATCCTACTTGTGCATTTATCTATTTGGACTCGCATGCTGACCGGCTTTGAATATCTGGAAAATTGAAAAGCGAAAAGGGGAAAAGAGAAAATAGCAGTGTGGAAAGTTAATTACCTATATTGGAAAAACCAATGTCCAAGTAGTGCCGAAATGCTGCCGGATTTTTGAGAAAATGAAAGAAAAAGGAAGAAAAGTTTTTTAGTTTGTTTTGTTTGCCAATGGAAAAGAAAAACAAAAAGAGTTTTATTTTCAAATTAGTTTGTTTATTTGCCACTGAAAAAGAAAATATCAATAAAATCTTGCTTTCAGAAATAGTATATTTGCCAACAAAAACAAAAAGAGTCTTGTTTTCAAAAATAGTTAGGTTTATTTGCCCGAACTACGCAGGTTTGATTCTCACCGGATGTGAGATACGTAGGCAACCCTCATCGGGTCTAACCTCCCCTTTTCAAAAATAGCCAAAAAATGCCAAATTTTTTAATTTCGTCATGAATAAGTCGGGTGCCGCCATTCTTGTTTAAAATAAGCCGAATGTCCCCAAAAAGGGCGCCGGAAGGCTGTTTTTGCAAGAACAGCCACCCTGAGTCAGTTTCAACAGTTAGTAGGCACAACCTTAAAATCTTCTCCCTGAAGTGCTGAAAGGCCGTAACTGCAAAACCGGCCGTTTGTTTTAAAATTGGAAATTTGAACAAAAATAGTGTCATTTTTTTTCCTTTTAGGTCAAAATAAGTGATTAAATCACCTTAATAAATGTGCAGGATGAGCACGGTTCAAAATAAGGGGTACTTGCATATAGGCCCGCGGCGAGACCGAACGATGTCCCGCGGGCACCAGGAGCTTTAATGTATTCATGATTGTCTTTTGAGTCCGTATTTCCTTTTCTACCAGAGTTTGTCTTTTGAGTCTGTATTTCCTTTTCTACTAGAGTTGGTCATTTGAGTCTGTATTTCCTTTTCTATTGGAGTCTGTATTTCCTTTTCGTTAAAAGTCAGTCAGTTGATTGAGTCTGTATTTTCGCTTAAAATGGAATAGGGATGGTGGAGTCTGTAGTTCTTTTCTACATTAGAGTCTGTTAGTTGTTTAATCTGTCAGTTTTGAGTCTTTGTAATAGACATATTTGCTATCAATAAGATTGAAAATCCCAAAAAAATATTTTGCCTCTACTTTACATTTATTCTGCAAGAACTACGCTCGGTCTGATTCACGCGGGGTCGTGATACGTAGGCAATCTCCATAGGATTCGACCGTAACTAAATGAAAAAAAGGAAATACAAGGAAAGAATGAAAGGAAAGAGGTGAAAAACAAGAAAGGAAAGAAAAACAAAAGAGGGAAAAAGAAAAACAAAAAGAAAATAAGAAACCAAACAAGAGAAAATAAAAAGGGAGCAAAGGAAAGAAAAGAGCGGAAAAATAATTTTGAGGAAAGAAGCGAATAGGAACAAGGAAAAACCAAGGCAAAAGGAAAAGAAGGAAAGAGGGAAAAATAAGAGAGAAAAGCAAAAGAATGAGAGGAAAGGCATGACAAATAAAGGAAAATGAAAACGCCGGGATGACGCATGCGACCGATCAAAAGCATAATAGGAACTGTTAACTGCCTAGGTGCATCCACTTCCCAAATGTGCGGGTACCAATATGTTAAATGCCCTAACGCTAACGTGATGGTTTCATTTTGTCATGTCATTCCAGAAAGGTGGTTGGTTTGTGGTTTGAAAGTGGTAACTCTTCTTTACAACATAAGGACAAAAGGCAATGGCAAACAACAAGAGAACTGAGTTGGTTGATACTGGTGCTCGACAACAGTTGGTGGAACGGGATAATGGGTTGGCTGAAGAGGTGCGGATGCTGAGACAACACATGACAGACATGTATCAAGCCTGGATGAATGGGAGGGCACCACCCCCGCCACTACTTAGCTTCCTAGACATTACCCTCACCCAAACTCCCAACACAATGCCGGATGATC
>NW_017678862.1:14829-19505 GCF_001879085.1 Nicotiana attenuata
CAAGCTTAGACCTTACACCCTTAGTTCGTTTTCTTTGCAAGTGTGCACATTTGGGGTTACATTCTGGCCTTCACCCATTTAATCCTAAAACTATAAAAGAAAAATCTACCTAACCCGGTTCAAGAAAAACCCTTGGAAAAGAACCGTGGTCAAAAGAAAAACCAAGGGGGAGGTACTACACTACCTAAAAAAAGAAAAAAAAATAAAAAAAAATTCTACATGGACTACTTCCCTCAAGAGTACTGTCGACATAGTCCGTCATCAGGAAGAGTCCTCTACAAGTTTTTTTTTTTTAATATATATATATCTGACTTTGACCCTCAAGAGACCCGTCAACAAGTGTCCGTCGTTGGGCCAAGTCAGCTACTCCTAATATAACTTACTCACATATGTACACCACATCTACTGCTACCACACAACAACAGCTATATACATTTCAATACACATTTAGAGCAAGTCTCCCACCCCACACTTAAAATCATGGCATGTCCCCATGTCATATCAATACAGTAAAGAACAGAAGAGTGAGAAGACTTCCCTGAGACTCAATCCGAGTCGGAGACGGTGTTGGGGTCTACATGGCAAGCCTCCCCAATGTGCGTAGCCAAGCCATAAACCGGCTCTCAGATCTAGCCTGCCTCTGTGACATGGCGTCCATCCGTGTGTGTAGACCATCCACCGAGGTGCGGAGATCCGCGACCTCTTCCTCCAAGGAGCGCAGCATAGGCCGGGAGGACTGTGAGCGTGATAGGTCTGCTCCAGAATGGGAGCGCGAGAGGGCCCGACACTGTCAACAGACCTCCTGGACGGTGCAACAGGGACCGGATCATCCTCCTCATCATCAATCTCAATTGTAGTGCGGGTGCCCCTGCCCACTCTGATGCTAGAAGCTTTGAAAGCTGCTTTGGGAGGCAAATCGCCATCAGCAGGGTTGGTAGGGGTGTTTCTCATCAAGCACAATGTGGTCACCAAGGAAGGGAAATAGAATCCCTTTGTCAGCAGCGGGCCCCGTAAGACCATTTCATCTCCAATTACCCGTGCCGCATCAAAATCCTTCCCTGTCACAAAGCACCAAGTCAACAGTGCCCTATTGAAGTTCACGTCCGTGGTATTGCTAGAAGGCAGGAACCTGCTACAGATAACAGTCAACCAACACTTGGCCAGGTGAGTGAAGGAGTTAGAGTTGAGGGTTATTTGGTCACGTATCCATATGGGCTGCCCCCCTGTGCAAAGTACATCCGTCATGACCTCCCATGTCACCCCGGGCCTGTCATGGTAATAGTCGACGTCACTGCTGAACGGAGGCAGCCGCAACACCCGGCGAATTGTTTGAATTTGAGCACTGACCACCATACCCCGAACAATCACCTCCCTACCCAAATTCAAAGGGCAGTTGGCATAAAATTCACGAACCAGCATCTTGTTAACTGGTGCAGGATCAGCAAATAGGAACTCCATTTCTCGCCTCCGTATCTCTTCATACATCTCCACTTTTTCGGCTCGGAGGGCTGCCCGATCAATCGGGATTTCAGGGATAAAAGTTTTGGTAGCCTTGGCGTTGAAATCGTCCTCTGCTAGTTCCGATTGGAATCTGGACTCATCATACGCAGGTCGTTGGGATGTGCCTCCAGAGCGCCTGTGCCTTTTGGGAGCCATTGGACCTGCAAATAATCAAACAAACCATCAGCATATGCCCTAGCTAGTGCCAATAAGGTGGTTACTCAGACTTCACCACCCAATGACACCAAATATAGCTCCTGACTTCACTCATAACAACCCCCACAATAGCTCCATAATTTTCTTACCACGTCCGGTATAATACACTCCACACTTATTCCATTCAATGGTACCCATGACATACAACACCACCAAATAACAAATACCACTCTCCAACAAATATCACCATACCAACAAAACTACTCTACAACAACTATCAACAAACCAACAAGCAACTACACAACAACAACTAGCAACAACAACATCTCAACTACACAACAACCACCATCAACTACAGCATCTCAACCACACAACAACCACCATCAACTACAACATCTCAACCCTAGGTAGGCTTAAGCACCTCAAAAATATACAACTTAGTGCCACAAAATTTTTTTTTTTCGGCCACCACATGATCCAATACATAATATATCACAAAAATCTAAATTTAGGCCTCCAAACCACCAAACAACTTCACAAATTAATTAACAATGGAGACCCAATTAATTTGGCACCAAACAACCTCATCAACATCAACTACAACAACTACAACAATGGCAAACATAAAAGAAAGCAAACAAAATTAAAAAAAATGCAAATTAATACACTAATCCTAACAAGGATTTAACTAAAATTGCTAATCTAACAATTACACTACTTATAATAGAAAGAAATAGAGAGGGAGAAGATTAACTTACTTGAGGTGAAGAGGGAGAGAAAATGGGGGTGTGTTAATGGAGGTTGGAGAGGAAGAGGGTGGAGAATGGAGGTTTGGGGAAGAAGAAGAAGAAGAGATTTTGAGAAAAAGAGAGAGAAAAAGGAAAGGGATGAGGGTTGGGGCGGATGTATTTGGGATTAGATAAGGGGGGGGGGTTTTTGTGTGTTTAAAAAAAAAAGAAAGAGAAAAATTAAAATTAAAAAAAAAATAACTTACCTGGGCCGCGTCTGTATTCGCCGCGGTTCTGCCGCGGTCGCGGTGGAACCGCGGCAATGAGTTTCCGCGAGCCCTTTTGACCGCGGTTTCACCGCGGTCGCGGTGGAACCGCGGTCAAAGGGCCTCTCTGATTCTAACGCCCAGTTTTTTTTTTTATAAATAGATTACAAAGGTCACAATTACAACAATGTCATGGGTTGCCTCCCACGTAGCGCCTGATTTAACGTCGCGGCACGACTTATGTGAGCGAAATTAAGGTTCGCTCGACCTCTGGGGTTCATTCAAATACAGCTCGGTCATCTCCTTAGGCTCGTTCATGCCCACATACAATTTCAACCGCTGACCATTGATTCTAAATGTACGAGAGTCATCTTCAGTAGAAACTTCCACAGCTCCGGAAGGAAACACTTCAACCACGCGAAATGGTCCAGACCACCTTAACTTTAGCTTACCTGGGAATAACCGCAGTCTTGAGTTGTAAAGCAGTACCCTGTTTCCAGATTTGAAATTTCGTTCAATGATGTTCTGATCGTGAAGCCTTTTCATTCTCTCTTTATATAGCCTTGTGCTCTCAAAAGCCAGATACCGGAACTCCTCTAGCTCATGTAATTTCGTGACTCTCGACGTGCCCGCAGCTTCCAAGTCTAAATTCAGCTGTTTCAGTGCCCACCATGCTTTATGTTCCAGTTCTACAGGTAGGTGACAGGCCTTCCCAAACACCAACTTATGTGGTGACATACCAATTGGTGTCTTGAATGCTGTCCTGTAAGCCCATAGCGGATCATCCAGCTTTCTTGACCAGTCAGTTCTTGTAGCATTTACAGTTTTTGTCAATATGCTCTTGATCTCTCTGTTGGACACCTCAACCTGTCCACTGGTCTGTGGGTGGTACGGAGTAGCCACCTTGTGGCGCACATCATATTTGGCCAACAACTTCTAGAAGGCCCTGTTGCAAAAATGAGTTCCTCCATTGCTAATAATTGCACGCGGTGTCCCAAAGCGGGTGAATATGTTCTTCTTTAGAAACCCGACTACCACCTTAGCATCATTGGTGGGTAATGCAGCAGCTTCCACCCACATGGACACGTAATCTACAGCAACAATGATGTATTTATTGCCATAGGAGCTGACGAAGGGACCCATGAAATCTATCCCCCAAACATCAAACACTTGCACTTCTTGAACTGGGTTCATGGACATCTCGTGACGCCGGGAAATGTTCCCGGTGCGTTGACATTCATTACAGCTCTTGACCCATAAGTGAGCATCTTTAAATACCGTTGGCCAGAAAAATCCGGCCTCTAGCACCTTAGCTGCAGTCCTGATGCCTCCAAAGTGACCACCATACGCCGAAGCGTGACAAGCCTGCAAGATAGAAGATTGTTCGATCTCGGGGACGCATCTCCGGATCATGTTATCAAGGCATATTCTAAACAAGTAGGGCTCATCCCAGTAATACCATTGGCTTTCGCGAAAGAATCTCTTCCTCTGGACCGATGACAGGTCGTGAGGAACAATACCACTGGCCAGGTAATTAGCATAGTCTGCATACCAAGGCGCTTCCTGATGAGTGGTAACGAGCAGCTGCTCATCTGGAAAGGTTTCCAGAATTTCCTCCACTTCTACTACATTTTCAGCTCCTTCAAGTCGTGATAGGTGATCAGCGACTTGATTTTCAGTGCCCTTACGGTCACGAATTTCAAGATCGAACTCTTGCAGTAGTAACACCCAACGAATCAGGCACGGCTTAGAGTCCTTCTTTTTTATTAAGTATCTAAGAGCTGCATGGTCAGAGTATACGATTACCTTGGATCCTATTAGATAGGACCGAAACTTGTCAAAAGCAAATACCACAGCTATCATCTCCTTCTCTGTCACTGTGTAGTTCAACTGGGCTCCACTCAGCGTCCTACTAGCATAGTAGATTGGGTGCATTAGTTTGTCCTTCCGCTGGCCCAGCACTGCCCCCACCGCGTAGTCACTGGCATCACACATCAATTCGAACGGTTGCTCCCAGTCAGGGGCA
>NW_017678863.1:0-6715 GCF_001879085.1 Nicotiana attenuata
AGTATCTTCTTAATGTTCTGTTGGCGGCTTCTACGGCTCCATTCATTTGAGGCCTGTAGGCTGTGGAATTCTTGTGTTTGATCTTGAAAGTTTCACACATAGCTTTCATCAACTCACTGTTGAGGTTGGAGCCATTGTCAGTGATGAGTGATTCTGGAATCCCGAACCGACAAACAATGCGGTCGCGGACAAAGTCTGCCACGACTTTCTTAATCACTGCTCTATAAGATGCTGCTTCGACCCATTTGGTGAAATAGTCAATTTCCACTAGGATGAATCTGTGCCCGTTGGAGGCGGCAAGCTCGATTGGTCCAATGACATCCATTCCCCAGGCAGCGAAAGGCCATGGTGAACTTGTTGCATTAAGCTCATTGGGAGGCACCTTTATCATGTCTGCATGTATCTGACAGCGGTGGCATCTCCGGACATACTGGATGCAGTCTGTCTCTATAGTCATCCAAAGTAACCAGCCCGGAGTATCTTCTCGGCTAAAACAAAGCCGTTCATATGTGGACCACAGGTCCCAGCATGGATTTCTTCTAGCAGCTTGGATGCTTCCTTTGCGTCGACACACCTGAGTAGTCCCGAATCAGGAGTCCTCTTATACAGGATTCCTCCGCTGTGGAAGAAGTTGTTGGATAACCTCCGAAGTGTGCGCTTCTGCATAGGATTTGCAAGCCCTGGGTATTCTCCCTTTGCTAAATATTCCTTGATATCATGAAACCAAGGCTTTCCGTCTGCTTCTTCTTCCACGTGGGCACAATAAGCTGGCTGATCATGGATCTTTAATGGAATGGGATCAATGAAATTTTTATGCGGATGTTGTATCATGGATGACAGGGTAGCCAATGCATCGGAAAACTCATTCTGGATTCTGGGAACATGTCGGAATTCTGTCTTTGTGAACCTCTTTCTCAGCTCCTGCACGGGATGTAGATACGGGAGGATCTTAGAGTTCTTGGTTGCCCATTCTTCTCGGACCTGATGTATGAGTAAGTCTGAATCCCCAATTACTAACAATTCCTGAACGTTCATGTCAATGGCCATTTTGAGCCCTAGGATGCAGGCTTCATACTCGGCCATATTATTGGTGCAGGGGAGCCTGAGCTTAGCTGACACTGGATAGTGCTGACCGGTTTCTGATACTAGAATTGCTCCTATGCCAACTCCTTTGAAATTTGCTGCTCCTTGAAAACATTCTCCACCCATCATAGGCTTCTGCAATGTCTTCTCTTGCGAATGATACCTCTTCATCAGGAAAATACGTCTTTAGGGGTTCGTATTCTCCATCCACGGTATTTTCGGCAAGATGACCTGCTAGTTCCTGTCCTTTGATTGCTTTCTGAGTTACGTAGACAATGTCAAATTCACTCAACAGGATTTGCCACTTGGCTAGCTTGCCAGTGGGCATGGGCTTCTGAAAGATGTACTTCAAAGGATCCATCCTTGATATGAGATATGTGGTGTAGGCACAGAAATAGTGCCTCAACTTCTGGGCCACCCAAGTCAGAGCACAGCAGGTGCGTTCCAAAAGAGAATACCGGGCCTCATACGGAGTGAACTTCTTGCTGAGATAGTAAATGGCCTGTTCCTTCCTCCCTGTTTCATCATGCTGCCACAGGACGCAACCGAAGGCACCATCTAGCACTGCGATGTAGAGTACTAGTGGTCTACCTGGCTCAGGCAGGACTAAAACCGGTGGTGTGGATATGTATTCCTTAATTCTGTCGAAAGCTTTCTGGCATTCATCCGTCCATTTGGTAGCGGCGTCCTTCTTCAACATCTTAATGATTGGCTCACAGATAACTGTAGACTGTGCTATGAACCGGCTGATGTAGTTGAGTCTTCCTAAGAATCTCATCACGTCTTTTTTTGTTCTTTGGTGGTGGCAATTCCTGAATGGCCTTGACCTTCGATGGATCCAGTTCTATTCCCCGGCGGCTCACAATAAACCCAAGTAATTTTCCAGCGGGAACCCCAAATGCACATTTTGCGGGATTCAGCTTTAGCTTGTATCTCCGCAATGTGTTGAAGAACTTTCTCAAATCTTCCATGTGATCGGTGGCCTTCTTTGACTTGATGATGGCGTCGTCTACGTATACCTCGATCTCCTTGTGTATCATATCATGAAAAATGGTGGTCATGGCCCTCATGTAGGTGGCCCCTGCATTCTTTAACCCAAACGGCATCATCTTGTAGCAGTACATTCCCCACGGCGTAATGAAAGCCATTTTCTCAGCATCTTCCTCGTCCATCCAGATCTGATGATAACCAGCGAAACAATCCACAAATGATTGCAAATCATGCTTGGCGCAATTGTCGATCAGGATGTGTATGTTTGGCAAGGGGAAATCGTCTTTCGGACTGGCCCGGTTGAGATCCCGGTAGTCGACACAGACTCTAACCTTTCCGTCCTTCTTTGGCACTGGCACAATGTTAGCTAACCATGTTGGGTATTCCACTACCCTGAGGACTTTGGCTTTGACCTGCTTGGTGACTTCTTCCTTGATTTTCAGACTCATATCTGGCTTGAACTTTCTGAGCTTCTGTTTTACCGGTGGACATGTTGGATCAGTTGGCAGTTTGTGTGCCACAATAGATGTACTCAGACCAGTCATGTCATCGTATGACCAGGCGAAGATGTCCTCATATTCTCTTAGAAACTCGGTGTATTCCTTCTTTTCTGATGACGATAAGTGAACGCTGATTCGTGTTTCTTTGACATTCTCTTCATCTCCCAGGTTAACAATCTCAGTCTCGTCCAGGTTGGACTTCGGCCTATTTTCAAAATTCTCGACTTCCTTAACAATCTCTTCCGGTATGTCATCTTCCTCTGAGTCTATGTCCGTTTGTTGCGTTGTCTCATTGCATGTCACAGTCATTGGTTCATCAAGACAAGTAATAGTAATGCTGTATAAGTAAAGTAATGAGGAAAAATAATAAGAGTATTGATTTATAAGGAAAATCGAAATGCTTTGATAAATTCCATAACTATTTTGAACATTGAAGATCTTATTGCGAAATTTAAAATGCGAAAGGAAAGTCAACTAGTAAAAATGAAAGATAGTGCATGATGCTTGTTCAGCCTTGCTACCCCGAGGCTCGTCGGGCTCTGGTGGTTCTGATGGTCCAGTTATTGAGGCATGCTCCTCTGCTCACTGCCTGTATGGAAGGGCCTTCCTCCCCCTCCTCCTCGAAAATGACACAACAATCCATATCATCGTCTTCCAGGAACAAATTCCTCACTGCTGCCAGTGCTTCCTCTTCTTCTGACCCATAGATAACCTCGGCCGGTTGGAAAGTCTGTTCCAAGCATGGTATTGGCTGCTCCAATGGATAGTATGGGCCGCGCCATGGTGGAGACCAGTGGTTGAATTCCTCCCAAGTATACTCATATCCCAATCCGAAGGTCATGCCATGTTTCTTGAGTTTGATTGTCTTAGCGATTCCTTGGAGGTTCTTGCCAAGTCCCTTGCCAGGTTCATATCTGCTCCAGTTCAATATGCTTTCAATTTTGTTGTCCCACCATTTGTATTTATCAACGGCGTTGACCCGCTCAATGTGGTGATTAGTCTCCCCGCCTATCTTTCTTCTGCCTCCTATTGCCGGGATATTCTGGCGACTCTATATAGGATTACTGCCGTCGCCGTGAATGATTACCTCTTGGTGATTCCATTCAAACTTCACTGCCTGATGTAGTGTTGATGCCACAACCCCAGCAGCATGAATCCATGGTCGTCCCAACAACAGATAGTAAGATGCCGACACGTCTATTACTTGAAAGTCAACATCAAACCAAGTAGGCCCCATTTGCAAACACAGGCTAATTTCCCCAATGGTTGACCTTTGGGAACCGTCGAAAGCTTTGATGTTGATGGCCCCGTCCTTGATCTCATGCATTCCCTTTCCCAATGTCCTGAGTGTTACCAACGGACAAATGTTGAGACTGGACCCTCCATCAATCAGGATTCGGGTGATAAAGTAATCTTCGCATTGCACGGTGATGTGCAACGCCTTGTTGTGACTCAACCCTTCTGGTGGCAGCTCATCTTCATGAAAAGTGATCTTGTGACTTTCTAATACCTGGCCTACCATGTTAGCCATCTCCCCGCCGGTGATGTTGCTCGGTACATATGCCTCACTCAGCACCCTTAATAGGGCATTTTTGTGCGCATCGGAGTTCTGTAGCAAAGCAAGGATAGAAATTTGTGCCGGTGTTTTGTTCAACTGATCAATGACTGAGTATTCTTTGGCTTGTATCTTTCTCCAGAGATCGTCGGGCCCGGTGTCGGTGATGGTTGGCCGGCTAGAAGCCTACTTTCTCGACTCAACCAAATGTTCCGGAGTATAAACCCTACCAGTTCTCGTCATACCCTGTGCCGCAATAGCTTCTCTGAACGTGACCTTTCCTTTTCTTCTTTCCTCGGCTGTGTAGTCCCAAGGTATAGCCTTTGTATGGAACGGTGTTATGACTGACATTGCCACTGGAATTGGCGTGGCTATCTTTACTCCTAACGGAGCCTGCACCTTGGGAGGTAAAACTACAACTTCGAATGGTGTAGGTGCCTTCGCTGGAGACACGAATTCAACCTCAAAGACGCTGGCGTCTTTGCAGATGATGATGCTTCAAACTCGAGTGGCATGGACATATTTATCTCGGCGTCCGCAGAGGGCTGAGTCTGGACTACAATTGGATTAAGGGTGACTATTGGCTTCTTTGGGTTGTCACCTTCCGCGATCAAACCAATCGATCCCTCAGGATCCCAATTATCCTTTGTTTCAATCATGTGAGCACCCCTACCCTTGTGGTCCGGCGGAGGGTTATTGCGGACATTTGGAGCAGGTTCCTTTGCCACAATAATCTTGTTATCAATTAGAGTCTGGATCTTATCTTTCAGAGAACAGCATTCATCAATGGTGTGACCTTTCATGCCGGAATGGTATGCACAGGATTTATTTGGATTAACCTACTGAGAAGGGTTCTCAGGGGCTACAGCTGGGATAGGGGTGACATAACCAGCAGTTTTAAGTTTTTTGTACAACTGGTCGATAGGTTCAGCAATAGTCGTATACTGTTTTTGAGGCCTTCGGTCAAAATTTGGTCGAGGTCTAGGGATGTTTTGGCGTGGAGGAGGGGACTGGTAGTGGGATGGTTGAGTGTTGTAGGCTTGGTAAACGTGTGCTGGTTGGGGATATTTAGGTGAAGTGGGCTGATATGTGGAAGGCGATGGATAGGTGGGTGAGGGTGCTTGGTAGTTTAAAGTGGGCTAATATGTGAGTGGAGGCATTGGGTAGGTTTGGTATTTGATGGGAGACTTGGTTCTTTGTGCAACCATTACGGCTCCTACGTCCCTTTTCTTAGACACACCTCCTGACTGTAAGGCCTTGTTTGTAGCTTGCAAGGCCTGGAAATTCATAACCATACCGCTTTTGATGCCCTCTTCGATCCTTTCTGCTAGCTTGATAATGTCAGAAAATTTGTGGCCCTCGATCATCATCAGCCTCTCATAATACAGTGGGTCTTGGGCCCGAACGAAGAATTTGTTCATCTGTTCTTCTTCTAAGGCAGGTCTAACCTTAGCTGCTTCGGACCTCCAACGAGTAGCATACTCGCAGAAGGTTTCTGTGAGCTTCTTCTTTAGATTTTCAATGTAGAACACATCCGGCGCATTCTCCTTGTTGAACCTGAACCTGTCCATAAAGTCGGACGCCATGCTTACCCAGTTCGGCCACTTCTTTGGATCTTGTCTAATATACCAAGACAAGGCATCTCCCTTCAGGATCCTCATGAAAAGCTTCATACGGATTTTCTCGTCTTTTCCCACTCCGACCAGCTTGTCACAGTATGTTCTCAAGTGGACCCTCGGATCCACTGTACCATCAAACATTCGAACTTGGGAGGTTTGTACCCCTCGGGCAGTTCGACATCGGGCTGTATGCAAAAATCTTCGTAGTCAGCCCTTCTATTCCCTTACTCCCTTCAACGCCCTGAATTCTGCTAGTCAACTTTTAAGCTCTTCGGCCAGATTTTTGATGAGCAAATCCTTTTCATCAGTCTCGGGTGTGTTTGAGATGGGTGGGGTGGAGTGCGGCACAGTCTCCACGTGGATGGGGGTATTATGGTAGGTGTGGCAGTGTTCATTTGTGGAGTTTTGTGGTTCTGGGATGAGCAACGGGGTATTGTTGGAAGTATGGCAGGTGTTGCAGTGGTGGTGAGGAGCGGTGTGGTTTTGTTGCTTTGGGATATTCTGTGGAGGTGTGGGGTTCTGAGCATTTGGGAAATTGATATCTAGAGTAGTGAGGGACAATGACAGATTTGCCAGATTCCGGACCTGATCAAGTTCTTCCTAAAATTTCAACAGCTTTTGTTCCAGTTGGGAGGCATTCTCCTTGGGGACCAAAGTACCATGACCGTGAGTGACCTCTACCCGTTCAATTGAGTTCTTCTTTTTGGCATTGTTCAAATCTTCCATTTTTCCTTTGTTCTTGTTTTTGACGGGGCTGAGAGGAGGAGTGGCTGGAGGGCCCTTGGATCTTGTGGAATAGGATGAAGTTGCCAGAGTGCTCGAACTAACCTTTGGGGAGAGGAATAATCAAAAACAGAAATAAAACAAAAAGGGAACCAAGTTAGTGAGGTTCATGAAAAATTGATGCAATATTTAAACACATATGCGGGAATGTAAATCGTGTCCTAATTTGGGTAGGCCTAGAGACA
>NW_017678863.1:7165-19502 GCF_001879085.1 Nicotiana attenuata
CAGTACCCCACCTATACTTACTCCCAACCACCTCCATATGAGTTCACAACGGGACAGGAAAAGACTCCCAAAGCTCCCGAACAGGATGAAATGGCAAAAAGGATGAGAAGCCTGGAACGGAGCCTCAAAAACATGCAGGGTTTGAGTGGGCAGAAGAGTGTGTCGTATACTGATCTGTGCATGTTCCCTCACGTGCATTTTCCTATGGGATTCAAGACTCCGAAGTTCGAAAAATACGATGGGCATGGTGATCCGATTGCTCACCTTAAGAAATACTGTAATCAATTGCATGGGGTTGGAGGAAAAGAAGAATTGCTCATGGCTTACTTTGGGGAAAGCTTGGTGGGTATTGCCTCCGAGTGGTATATGGATCAAGATATCTCTCGATGGCACATCTGGGACGACCTCGCGAGGGACTTTGTTAGACAGTTCCAGTACAATATAGACATTGCTCCAGACCGGAACTCATTGGCAAATCTAAAGAAGAAGTCCTCAGAAAGTTTTCGGGAGTATGCAATCAAATGGCGTGAACAGGTGTCAAGGGTAAAACCTCCGATGGATGAGGTTGAAATGGTCACGGTGTTTCTTCAAGCTCAGGAAGCTGATTATTTCCAAAATATGATGTTAGCTATGGGTAAACCGTTTGCAGAAGCTATTAAAATTGGTGAAATGGTGGAGAATGGACTGAAAACAGGCAGAATTCTGAGCTAGTTAGCCATTAGAGCAACCTCCCAAGCCATTCAAGGCGGGTCTGGAGGAATGGCAAAGGGTAAGAAGAAAGAGGAAACATCCATGGCGGCCTCGGGTGCAAGAAGATACCGCACTCCTAGACCCATGTTTTCAGGAAAAACCCCTCAGCACTATTACCCTCATCAAGACATAGCCTACGCTCCTCAACCGTACGCGGTCATGAATGCTCAACCTTTTGTACGACCGCAGCAACATGCCAATAGAAACCAAGCTCCATTTCCAAGAAACCAGCCTCCTCACCAAAACCACTACAATCCCCATCCTCTACAGAATAACTTCCCCCATCGTGAGCCACCCAAAAGGCAAACTTTTACACCAATTGGTGAATCCTACTCCAATCTATTTCTAAAACTTGACCAACTGGGTCTACTGCAGCCAGTCCCTCAAACAAGGCAGAACCCAGCGTCGCCTGCTTACAGAGCCAGTGTCAGATGTGCCTATCATTCAGGGGCAGAATGGCACGATACAAATGATTGTTGGACCTTGAAAAGAGCGGTGGAGAACTTGATAGAGCAAGGAAAGATAGTGCTAAGGGATGAGGATGTCCCCAACATAACTAATAACCCACTGCCAGCCCACAACAATGGGCCAGTGATTGGAATGATCTGTGAAGATAAAGAATTTGACCCGGCACTGAAGGCCATAATCGCCATTGCTGATGTAGAGAGGAAACCAAAAATTGCCCCGAAGCAAGATGAAGGGGAAAAGAAAAAGAACAAAGCCACCCATTCAAAACCAGAAAAGAAAGTTGAAGCGGGAACGGGGGTAATGCCTCCCAAAGATGCTGTTCTATATGTCCCACGAGGCCGCAACGAAAAGCAGTTGACTTTGAGTCCTCCGAAGAGATTTGAGCTGAAAAGGGGAGCGCAGATGTATGTACCCAAGGGAGCTTATGTGGTGCGGGGGCCAACTAATCCACCAAGGCTGAGTGAGCCCGTGGTTATTGGCCGCGCGCCACAGAGGCCCATGACAGATCCTTCCGTGGTGCCTTGGAATTACCATAAAATAGTGGTTACGTATAAGGGCAAAGTGATCTTGGGGGAGCTTCAAGACAATCACCCCGTTGAGAAATACTCCAACATAAAAGAAGTGAAAAACGCCGCCAGAAGGCGTTTCCCATCTAAGAAACCTGTAAGTGCCGAGGAAGCGGAAGCTTTCTTTCAGAAAATGAGGATGGCCGACTATGAGTTGGTTGATCAATTGCGAAAGTATCCTGAACAAGAATCCTTGCTGTCATTGCTGATGAAATCCCCTGAGCACCAAAAGGTTTTAATGAAGACCCTGAGGTATACGTACCAGCTGAGACTTCTGTGGAGCAATTAGAAAGAATGGAGGAAAGATTTTTCGCTATCAACCAGATTTCATTCAGCAAAAAGGATTTGCCTCCAGAAGGCGCTGCACATAACAAAGCCCTACAGTTAACCGTCAAATGTGAGGGATACTATATGAAGAGGGTCATGGTAGACGGAGGTTCTGGGGTGGACATTTGCCCACTCTCCACACTACAGCGTATGGAGATCGGGACTGGAAGGATTTGTCCCAACAATGTCTGTGTGAGAGCCTTTGACGGTATCAAAAGAGATACCATTGGAGAAATTGACCTAATCTTGACCATTGGCCCGGTGGACTTCGAGGTGACTTTTTAAGTGCTAGACATGGACACGTCCTATAATTTTCTTCTGGGAAGGCCTTGGATCCATGTTGCAGGAGCTGTACCCTCTACCCTCCATCAAATGGTGAAATTTGAACACGAGGATCAGGAGATCGTGGTTCACGGAGAGGATGAACAGTCAATCTATCGGGACCCATCTGTCCCATGCCTAGAAGCGAGGGAAGGCAGTGAACACATAGTCTACCAAGCATTCAAAGTTGTGGTGGCGGACCAACATGAAGAAGGAAACCCGTGTCCCCAACCCTTCCTATCCAATGCCTCGATTATGGTGGCCAAAGAAATGATCAGGCATGGTTTCAAGCCAGGGAAGGGACTTGGAAAAGCTCTGCAAGGAATATCTGAACCAGTGACCCTGCCAACAACTGAAAAGTTCTTCGGGAAAGGTTTTCACCCCACCCTAGATGATGTAGAGTGGGCGGATGAGAGAAAGAAGGAGGGATGGGTCTTGCCACAGCCACAGCTGTCACACCTCCTTTTTTACACACCTACCCCGAAGGGTAAATGTATAAGGGAGTTTTTCCATTTAAAGTGACATTATTCGAAATGGGATCATTTATTTATTTTTAGAGTCGCCACTTGGGATAGAATTGGCTTTTGGTGTCCCAAGTCACCTATTTAATTTAAATCCCAAATCGAGGAAAATTTCGACTTCCCAATTGGAGTCTGCGAACTAGAAATTCTGTGTAAGGAATTCTGTTGACCCGAGGGAAGGTGTTAGGCACCCCCGGATCCCGTGGTTCTAGCACGGTCGCTTAAATTATCATAAATGGCTAAAATCTGGTTTTTATACATATTTAAACCTATAGTGCAATTTTAAGATTATTTACCGCTTTTAGTTTATTTTGTTTTTACGAAAGTGAACGCCGTTTAAGAGCGTGTTTTTTTTTTGGATCACGTCACATGAAATGCACCCGGATCCTAAACACCTCTTATTCACCGTTTTGGGATTTGGATTTGGGTTGCATGAAATGCGCACCCGAGTTTAGGAAAGTAAAATTATTAAAAAGCGTGCCTAAAGTGGCTAGCGCCTTATTAACTTTGCGGGAAGCCATGAAAATTCGCTAAATGGCATGTCCCGAATTTCTAAAATATTTTAATAAAGTATTTAATGAGGGCCCCGAAATTTATGCATTTTGTTCGGCGAGGCGCATCTCACTTTATTATTTAGAGGCCAAACTAAAGCGAACTACGATTTTCTATTTATTTTTTGTCTCTAAAAGGGCCTAATTAATTTACATCTATAAATTCGGGTCTCGGGTTCAAGTCCGAATTCAAACAAAAGGGGAAACCCTCCTAATTTGAACCCGCTACTTAACACGAGAACCTAAATTTATATTTGCAAATCAATCCCCATATTCCTAATATAATTTAAAGGATTTTTTGATTTCAGCATTTTTGGGCCTTCAAACTTGGCCCAATACAGGTTTAATGCCTAAAATACTACCCAGACGTGGACTTGGCGTGACAAACTTGGGCTTGAACTCTGCTGATCCAACAACCGCCCAACCTTAGGTCTTTGCCAAAGCCCAAACAAGGTGTAATCCAGAAATAGAACTGAGGTGGTGCATTGGTTAATCTGAAGCTTAAATTAAATACAAAGAGGCTGTTGAGCCTTAATCCTTCAATCATTGGCTGGTTTTAGTTTTACTCAATATCAGAACTTCAAGGAACTAAGCATGCCATAATTAACACCTATGTTGAGGTAATACAGAACCTTCATCTTTTAAAACATAATTCATTGATGTCAACATTCAAACACATATATACTGAACTCCTTAAACAGCCAACTCAAAACATACATATATTGATTTGCAAATTTAAGTAAACTAGCATTCGAAACTAAACTACACTACACTAAGGCTCCTGGTTTTAGATGACCTAATACAAATCCAAAATTCAACAGTTTACTGCAGTCCAGTTTAATTACAGGCCAATATTAATTGAATGAATATCACAACTATTGTAAAAGGCCAATAACATCTGTATTTCAATATGAAAATCTAACATTCTTCATCATTTAAACTCCAGGACTGTTCGTACATGTGGATTCGTATTTCTGGATCAACTTGAGTTAGAGAAAATACCTGGAATTATGATGAGACAAAGAGAAGAAGAAGAAGGTCAGCAGCAGTTCCAGTAGAGATCAGATAACAGCCCAGAAATGCATTCAACAACCCAGGAAGAGTTTGAAATCAATTGAAACTAAGCAATCAACCATAAATGATTTGAATACACTCAAATAAACTGGAAATTGGACTCAGCAACCCCCAGAATATCTTCAGCAACTATGAATAACCAAAATAACCTGAATGGATCCCAAAGTGACTTGCAATTGAATCTAGGACACTAGGAATTCAGATTAACAACTAAGCTAAAGAAAACTTCAATGTAACAGTATATTTTGGGATTTTTTACTGCATTTTCATTTGTTTTTTTTGGGATTTTTTTTTTGCAGAGATTAAGATCTGAAGAAGGTTTCTAGAACTATAAGCCTTCAGATTTGACCTGTTTGGATTTTTGAAATTCAAAATTTTAAACTCAGCTCTTCGAAGGTGGATCTTTTTGTGGAAAATATAAGCTGGAAAGTTTTTGGGAATTTTCAGAGGTGTCTAAACTTGTGAAACAAGGCAATGGGTGTGCCTTTATAGGCAAAGCCTAAGGCTTCCTTCAGATTTTAGTTTTCTTTTTAGTCCTTCTCATTTTCAGCTTTTAGGCCCTTATTTTTAAACTTGTTACCCAAGTAACAACACCTATTTCATTGAAAATTATACTAAAGTCTATTCTAGAAAGTCCTATACCCATTACAATTCCTTATACTATCCCTTCCTACTTTTAAAAAATTACTATTCTAATAAAATTACCCGGTTTATTTGTGTGTTGTATGGTGGTGGTTTTTGTCGGGTATTGGTTGGTTGTGTGCTTTCTATGCCTAAATTACCCTTGATCAATCCCAAAATTAAACGTTGGACAATTAACCAACCTTCAACTCATGGGTCAAGTTGACCCAATTCGTTTAACCCTAACTGGGCTGGCCTATTTTCCTTGGCTTTCAAACCCTCCGGAAATTGACCCAATTCATAAGTCTCGCTAAACCAATACCAAATTCAAACCCAGCAGTTCAATCAGGTCCAGAAGAAAAAGGGCAATTAACACTACAACATTCAGTAATTAAAACTAAACCATGCCATTAACACCTACGAACTATAAAGGATTTAGAAACTTATACCTAATTAAACGAAGAAAGAAGAAGAGTAAACTAGTAATGAACCTAAAGTCATGAAATAAGCAACGATTTCCAAACATGGAGAAACCTAAAACTAAATCAGAAACAAAACAAGAAAAGAAAAAGAAATACTAAGAAAATAAAGATACGAGATAAAATGAAAATGAGCGAAGGGAAATACCTAGCAAACTGGCCAAAATCAAATCACGAACATCGACAGGATACTTTGAAATTTTGACTAAACAGGCTTTAACCGTGTGTTTTTATGTGAAAACACACACCTAAAACCCATTAGAGTCGAAATTGTCAACAAAATCTTTTTTTCCGGATTTCAGGGTTAACTTGAATTTTAGATTCGCGGATCTTGGCTAAAATTTGGGGCAAAAGGAGTGTGAATCTGTGATGTGGGGGTGGAGAAGATCCTACGGTGTAAATTTGGTGGGGATTGAGTGGTGGCGCCGCCGTGGGCGGTGGTGGCGGCGCCTAGGGTTTGGAGGATTTGGGGTGTTTGGTTGGGTTTTGGAAGAAAATAGTTACGGATTTGGAACGAGGAGAGGACAAGGATTCATGGGATGAAATTTTGGGGTCGATTGGGGTTGCGCCGCCAGCGGCGACGATTTTCGGCCGGTGGAGATGGGGAGGAGGACGGTGGGGTTATGGCGGAGCCATGGCCGGCGTTACAAATAAACGGGGGGGGGGTGCAGGAAGGTAAATTTTGTCTTAAAGTTTGGAGTTGTTTTCAGACAAGTATATTTAAAATTCAAGATCCATTTGTGGCCATTGGATGAGGAGAATTGAACGGACCAGATTAACTCTGGCAAAACGACGTCGTTTCAAATAAAGGGGGGCTGGACCGGGTATTGGGGTGGGTTTGGACTAGTTGTTGGGCCTGTTGATCGGATTTTCTTTGGACCTGGGGGATATTTAAATAAAAATGGCCCAAAATCCAACCTTCTTGTATTTTTTTTTTTTAAAAAAAAATCTTTTTTTTTGTTTCTTCTTTTTTTTTTCTAAATTCAACTTTTCTTTTCCTTTCTAAATTAAAATAAAACCTAAATTAAATCCTATCAAAATAGTATTTACAAAACTAATTAACTCCTAATTTAAAAGAAAAGCTACAAAATTCAAAATTAAAAAGTAAAAATGCCACACGAACTATTTTTGTAATTTTTCATTTTTGTGAAACAAACTAATTTGCTAATTAATCTAAAAAAATGTAAAATTAAATCCTACATGCAAATGCAGTGCGTATTTTTGTATTTTTATGAATTATGTTACACAGAAATGCAAATAAACATGAAAATCATGCAATTAAATCCTAAAAAAAATCAAATAATTAAAAGAAAAATCCTAAATCTAAGAATTTTGTAGGAATAGTTCATGCGAGGCAAAAATCACGTGCTCACAGCTGCCCCTCTTTGCTCGGAGACACGAAGGGTTTTCGGGCAAAGATAAATGAGCGACTATGAGATTTTTGCCTGCTCGGCACTCCATGAGAAGCATTTTTTAAACCGTCTGACCGAACCCTGCTTCAAAGGTTACCTACATATCCTTGGCTATAAAGGAATCAGGTCAGTGTAGTTCTGGAGTGTTTGGTAGCTGGGACTACCAGGAGTTGTGATTTCACTGCTGTTGCTGCTGCTACTGCTTGCTGACCCCCCTTATTACATCAAAAGGAAAATCAACACTAAGCTAGCTATGCCTATCAACTATGAGTTACAAGATTCCTATCTATAATTCTTTTGAAACTTGATCTTGAGTCTTAGCTGATTTTGCTGTGGACTTCGATCTGAATCTTGATGCTCGCAAGTTGTAGGTGTTTACTTCTTCATGCAGCATAGGGTCAAAACAGGATCAGCGGAGCTTGTGACTACAATAAGATTTTGAGCAATCCGCGCCCTTGCTTGCTTCACATTTGAGTTCATCTCTTTTTGTTCTTTTCTTTTCTTGATTCTGGATTGATATTCCTTCCATTGGTCATTTCCCACCTTGCGTCTTGAGGTTGACCTGCTTAAGATACCAAAACAAACAAACGAACGAAATTTTCTGCCCCAGTTTTCACTAGAAAAATTTCGTGAGTTAGTTGTGACACATATCTAAGCAATCAAATCAGGAATGTGTAGAGAGATCCTCGGTTTTTGGCCGGGATTTGGAAAGAAAAAGCTCCAAGGTTTTTTGGCCGGGAGATCCTCGGTTTTTCAGCCGGGATTTGGAAAGAAAAAGCTCCACGGTTTTTTGACCGGGAGATCCTCGGTTTTTGGCCGGGATTTGGAAAAAAGCTCCACGGTCTTTTGGCCGGGATTTGGAAAGAAAAAGCTCCACGGTTTTTTGGCCGGGAGATCCTCGGTTTTTGGCCGGGATTTGGAAAGAAAAAGCTCCACGGTTTTTTGGCCGGGAGATCCTCGGTTTTGTTCCGGGATTTTGGAAAGAAAAAGCTCCACGGTTTTTGTGCCGGGAGATCCTCGGTTTTTGGCCGGGATTTGGAAAGAAAAAGCTCCACGGTTTTTGGCCGGGAGATCCTCGGTTTTTTGGCCAGGATATTTAAGGAATGGGATCCTATGCTACCATGATTTGTTTTTCTTTTGGGATTTTCATTTTTATTTCTTTTTTTCTTTCTTCTTCTTTTGTTTTCCTCTTTTATGTTTTCCTTTTATTTAGCAAAACACATGAAAGAACTTGGGGAGGGGAAACTTCCTTTTTGGTTGTTTTCCTGCTGCAAAGTTGTTTCAGCGCTTGCGCATTTCATTTCTTTTTGGACTGCACCTACTTCTTGCACGATTGCTTTGAATTAAACCTGTTTTCAACAAAGAACAATTTGTTAATTTGAAATGGTGGTTGGTTTTGTGGCCTTGATCATCTCAATTGCTTGATCCCGGCCCCCATTTCCGTTGAGAACTTTGCTGTTTGTTTGCCTTGAGGGTGAATCCCTTTTCAAACTAACCGGGTTCAGCCTTAGGACTTCATGACGACTCGCCCGTGTGGGCTCTAGCCTTTCACTTTATTCTGCCTTTGGGACCTTTGCCTTTGACTTCCTTTCTTTTCACAATGTTCTTGCTTCGAAAGCATCAACCACTATGGTCAGTCGAGATTGGCCTGACGCACTCGCTGAGGCTGGGTATTTCTTCGACTCTGACCAGGCGAAGCCCTGTGAAACCGGTCCTGCCACCTTTTCTTTGTACTGGTTACGGAATCAGAGTTAAACCGAAAGGGATTCAAAGAGAAGTATGCAGAAAGGCAATCATATGAGTTTAAAGAGAAGCATCCCTTTCGGGGAAAAGAAGGACTTATCTGGGGTGTGCATGCTGGCTTCAAATGAACATGACATGCTTCTTGGACTGGATGCCCGACCCACACAAACTTTCCGGCTTCTCGTGAACCCATTAATCAGTATTTCAAAACCAGGGAACCTTGCCAGGACTCCTTTAGTGACGAGATGTCTTCTTTTCGGCCAACAACGCCCTTCGCGGGTTTTTGCTAATCGACCTCTCTCATTTCTCTTCTCACCATCGCCCGATAGTGCTCTTTACGAGTTTTCACCCAACGGACTCTCTCATTTTTAATTTCTCTTCTCACCATCGCCTTATGGTGCTCGAAGGTTTTCACCAATAAGACTCTCTCATTTTATTTCTCTCAAATTGGACTATACCAGCTTCCAACAATATTGCTTTTCAATTCCCACGCCTTTGCCAATTAATCAGAAGGACTTGGACAAGGTTTTGGGTAAAAAGAATTCTGGACGGAGGTACAACTTTGGAACCATTTCGGCGGATTCATGGCCGAACCATTACATCATCTGCCACAGTTTCATTTTTCGGGGAAATCAGGATTTTTGTTTTGGTGTGACTGAACCCCAGAGAGAGGCTGCCTACGTACCCTTTCGGGATCAAGTCAAACGTAGTTTAGGAGAACAATTTTCTTTGTTCTTGTTTTTGTTTTGTTTTTCTTTTCTTTTTTTTTCTTTTTTTTTTTTTTTTTTTCTTTTCTTTTCTTTTCTTTTTCTTTTTCTTTTCTTTTCTTCTTCTTTTCCGCTGGTACTTCCGGGTTCCAAAGAGGGTAATCAAAGAAGAGTAACCTGCTCAAAGGGTTTACAAAGGATTGATAGTGTTTGGGTAGCGGGAAGGAAAGCCTTCGTCATCTCAATTGCACAAAAGCCATCGCCGCATGAGGATTAGACATAGTACCTTTTCAAAGCATCTGCATTGACTGCTGCCTCAGGATCGTTCCCTTCAATGTCTCCCAGATACAATGCTCCTCTTGGCAATATCTTTCGAATTATGTATGGACCTTTCCAATTAGGGGCAAACTTCCCTTTTGCTTCCTGGTGATGAGGGAGAATACGTCTGAGTACCAGCTGTCCCACTTCAAAATTCCTGGGACGCACTTTCTTATTATAGGCGCGGGCCATTCTTTGTTGGTACAACTGCCCGTGACAAACTGCGGCCATCCGTTTTTCGTCAATTAATGACAATTGCTCTAGTCGGGTTTTAACCCATTCACTGTCCTCAATCTCCGCCTCAACGATTATCCGGAGTGAAGGAATTTCCACTTCTGCAGGTATGACTGCTTCAGTACCGTAAACCAACAAGTACGGTGTCGCTCCATTGATGTACGTACTGTGGTACGATATCCAAGTAATGCGAAGGGTAACTTTTCATGCCATTGCCGGGAGCTTTGAATCATCTTTCTCAAAATCTTCTTGATGTTCTTATTTGCTGCCTCGACAGCACCATTGGCTTTTGGCCGATAGGGAGTTGAGTTTCTATGCGTTATCTTGAATTGTTAACATACCTCTCCCATCAGACGACTGTTCAAGTTTGCAGCATTGTCGGTAATGATAATTGCAGGAATGCCAAAGCGGCAAATGAGATTGGAGTGCACAAAGTCTACCACGGCTTTCTTGGTGACTGACTTGAGGGTGATGGCTTCAACCCATTTTGTGAAATAGTCAATTGCTACCAGTATGAACCTATGCCCATTCGAAGCTTTTGGCTCGATCGGCCCAATGACATCCATGCCCCAAGCAACAAACGGCCAAGGTGCTGACATCGGATGGAGTTCTGTCGGAGGTGCATGAATCAAATCGCCGTGCACCTGGCATTGATGGCATTTTCGAACAAAGCTGAAACAATCCTTCTCCATAGTTATCCAGTAATACCCGGCTCGCAAAATTTTCTTTGCCAACACATAACCATTCATATGAGGTCCACATACTCCTGCGTGCACTTCATGCATAATTCTTCCAGCTTCCTCGGCGTCAACACATCTTAGCAGGTTGAGGTCCGGGGTCCTTTTATACAAAACATCACCACTTAAGAAGAAACCACTCGCATGTCGTCTAATGGTTCTTTTCTGATCTCCGGTGGCCTGCTCAGGGTATTCCTGTGTTTTCAGAAATCTCTTGATATCATGATACCAGGGCTGACCACTAGGTTCCGCCTCAACCGCATTACAATACCCGTGTTTTTCTTTGATTTGAATCTCCAGAGGGTCAATATGGGCATTGCCTGGGTAAGGCAGCATTGAAGCTAGAGTGGCGAGTGCATCGGCTAGTTCATTATGACACCGAGGGGTATACCTGAATTCTATCGACTTGAAGCGTTTGGTGAGTTCTTCCACATGCTGTCGATAGGGAATGAGCTTAACATCTCGAGTTTCCCATTCTCCTTGGGCTTTCATTATGAGTCCGAGTGGTATACCTGAATTCTATCGACTTGAAGCGTTTGGTGAGATCTTCCACATGCTGTCGATAGGGAATGAGCTTAACTTCTCGAGTCTCCCACTCCCCTTGAGCTTGCCGGATAATCAAGTCAGAGTCCCCCATGATTAATAAATCTTCAACATCTTGGTCAATTGCCATATTCATGCCCATGATACAGGCTTAGTACTCAGTCGTATTGTTTGTGCAAAAGAATCGGAGCCTAGCTGTTGCTGTGTAATGCTGACCATCGGGTGATATCAAGATTGCCCCAATGCCTACACCTCTTGCATTTACTGCTCCATCAAAGAACATTTTCCAAGCACGAGTGTCCTCAGAGATGGATTCCACTGAATTTACCTCCTCATCCGGGAAGTAGGTGCTTAACGGTTGGTATTCCTCGTCAACCGGGTTTTCAGCCAAATGATCTACCAATGCCTGGGCTTTCATTGCCGTGCGAGTAACATAGATTATGTCGAATTCCGTGAGCAAGATTTTCCATTTGGCCAGCCTCCCAGTGGGCATCGGTTTCTGGAATATGTATTTCAAAGGATCCAACCTGGTTATTAGATAAGTGGTATGGGCTTGAAGATAATGTCTCAACTTTTGAGCGACCCACGTCAGAGCGCAGCATGTTCTTTCCAACAAGGTGTATTTGGCCTCGTAGCTGGTAAACTTCTTGCTCAGATAGTAAATTGCCTGCTCTTTCTCCCAGTTATATCATGCTGCCCGAGGACACAGCCAAAAGAATTTTCCAATACTGTTAGATACAAAAAGAAATGTCGCCCATGCTCCGGTGGGACCAATACTGGAGGATTTGACAAATATTCCTTGATTTTGTCAAAGGCTTCTTGACATTCGGATGTCCATTTGATTGCCGCATCTTTCTTCAACAATTTGAATATGGGCTCACAGGTGGTAGTCAGTTGGGCGATGAACCGACTGATATAGTTTAACCTGCCCAATAAGCTCATCACATCCTTCTTAGTTCTTGGAG
>NW_017678864.1:0-11081 GCF_001879085.1 Nicotiana attenuata
GGAGATGGTGACTTAGCCACCAAGTAATAAACCCTAGAATCTCTCTAAATATAGACATTCACCATAAATAGAACTCTATTTATAACACTCCCCCTTGAATGTCTATTCAACAGATAATGTGCCTCGTTAAAACCTTAACTAAAATAAAACCCAGTGGGAAAAAAATTCTAGTGAAGGAAAAAGAGTACACATATCTAACAGTACGCCTTTCGGTTGACCTCGTTAAAAACCTTGCAAGGAAAACCCAGTGGGACAAAACCTTGTAAGGGAAAAAGAGTACAACGCGTATTAACTCCCCCTGATGAGAGCATCACTTCACATCCTTAAGCATTTGCATTCCAATCTTGTGCACCATCTTCAAAAGATCTTTGGTAGAGATTTGATGAACAAATCAGGCATATTGACTTGAATGAATATATTGCACCTTGAAATCATCATTCTTGATAGAGATGAATTGTCTTCATATGATCTTGTTGGAATCGTCAGTTCAATATCTTCACATAGAGGTGAAAACTCTTGCTATCATATTATCATGCATATAGTTATAGCAAGATACATTGGTGCACAAATTGCATTGAGGATGTAGTACTTCATGACCATGAATTCTATATGCTTTAAGCAATTTAAATCCTTCAAGGAATTTTAAGTCATATAAGCCATATAATAGACTTTAGATGCATATCAAGTTTTCATGTCATGCTAGACATATATGATATCGAAAACTGATTGCACATACCATTGACTTTATACTTTCAAGTGTTTGAACTACATGTTCAAAACTACATGTCTTTCATATGAAACCAATTCTATTCGAATTGTTTCGTCAGACTTAAGATCATCATATATATATATTTAGCGCTATCATAGATGTCATCGACAAACATTTTATATCAGTTTCAATATATTTTCATAATGACATAACATAGAGATCTCTTCATTCATATATTCAGTTACCTGAATCTCTCATGAGATTTTATGAAGTATTATGTCATGTGATCTTCTAGATCACTTGCCTCCTTTATTATGATCATTTTGATCATTTGCTCATCTTCTTTATGAAGAAGTTTATTTGAAACCGATTGCCTATACGCTTTAAGCGTACCATAGACTTTGTCCTTCTAGACTTATTCTAATAGGAGCATTTGCAGTGAGAATATAGTTACTTTCTTTGGGTCAGCAAATGCGTCTGGCATGCTTTGCAATAAATTGCACATGAATTATCCTTTTATGAACTTCAAGTTCATATTATTTTATTCGGGGATCTAGATGTACAAATGATAATTCATTCCACGTAACTTTTTCTAAACTGTTTATCATGTCTCCCCCTAATGTTAGAAAAACTAACTTGTTACCTCAACTTTGAGAATCCACCTTTGTGCGTTATGGTGTTAATCAAAATATACACCGCACATCAATAATAATGAGATAGAATTATTTGGTTCCAGACCCTGAAACCACTTGTGAGGGGAGAAAATAATATACTTTCGTATATAGCGTATATCAAACTGATATGTATAACATTGTTCTCATAAGCAATAGTTTAACTATTAAGTGGAGGCACTCAATAAATCATTTTGCTAAACCAACTGTGATGTAAACCAACTTATCAAGATAAACTGTCTTGAATGGAAAATATGGAATTATGCTCGAAATTAAATTATTGAGCAAGTTACCTCGCAAAACACCATATTGCGGGTTATTAATAATCGCACATGTAACCATCTCATTGATGCATCTTATGTGGTATACATGGCAGGTGAATGGGCCCATATTCACCTTTGATATTTCCAGCATTCATGGGATTCATTCCCACTTTTAGTTGGTCTATTAATTAATGAGAACAAGCAATGTAAGAGAATTCGTAAAGAACTTTCTAGTTCTTTAATATTTACCCATGTGAATTCTCTTTTATTTTTGCACATCATACTAAAATTTACATGGCTAAACCAATTATGCCAACTGAATAAATTATCAATATTGATAAACTTTAGATTTATACCATGACGTGTGCAATTATCAATAAACTCCAAGTTTATTATGATATGGGTTTTTATATGGCAGAATGGCCTAAATGGCACCTATACTTGTGCCACTTTGTCATGCCGGTCTTCCTATTTTACTTTTTTTCATCCAGACACTTTAACTTGTTCAAAATCTATATTCTAAACCCCTCTGACCGTGTGTGTATCTCACTTGCTTGACGTGGATGACACATCATATTCCACGTCAGTTTTTATATTTTATCTACTAAAAGCACTTATTATATAGTACTATTTTCTTAAGAAAAAGAAAAAGAAAATCAATGCCTCCATCTCATCCCTCTTCCCTAAAATTCACAGATTTCTTCTTTCTAGGAGGGGGACTCCATCTCATCGCTATCTATAAATACAAAATTATGGAATTTTGTGTTCCAAGTAGAATGCCCTTCTGTGCATTTCTATTTCTTTCCTAAAATAATTGTAACTTCAAAAGAGAATTTGATTTTAGACTCATATAAATACAAAAATCGTGCTAAAAGTCTAAAAGGAGGGAAAAGGCAAAGAAGGAAATCAAGCAAGGGATTGACTAAACCCAGGTCCTCCTTCCCTTTTAATTATATGCATCAGAAAAATAAGATAAATCAATTAATCATCGCTCTGATGGAAGGCATAGCCGCATAGGGGACCAATATTTACCTGCATTGTTCATTCTCTGATCTTCACAAAAGATGCATATGTCAAAGCATTGAACATTTAATCAGGGGTGGAGCTACAAGTCCCGGGGGAGGGGGGGAGGAGGGGGAGGGGGGGTTAGGGAATGGAGGCAGTGGGGAAGAAGAAGCAGAAGAATACAGGGATGGGGGGGGGGGGGGAGGCGAAAATGGAGGGGCTGTTGTTGAGCGAAGGGGAGTGGGGAAGAAGAAGAGGAGAATGTCTCTTTTGCTTTTTTCTTTTTCTTTTTTACTTATTTATTTTTCATTCTTATTTTAATGATGTTTTTCTTTTTATTTTAATTATTTTTGGTTCACGCTCATTATCCGCGTGAATTACACCCACTTTGTCCAGCTCAACCATTATTTTGACACATGTGCTTGGTCAACGGTCAAAGAGGTTTAAAATACAGATTTTGAACAAGTTAAAGTGTCTGGATGAAAAAAAATGAAGTGAGATGACCGGCATGACAAAGTGACATAAGTATAAGTGCCATTTAGGCCATTCTGCCTTTTTATATCAATAAACTTCTCTTTATTGTGGCATTCTTTTGTTTGTGTAGTACAAACTGGAGAATAAAGCGGGTAGCTTTTCACATACATATTACCCCGCTACAAGTTGAAGTAATAGAAGATATTAAATCTTTCCTTTATTTATAGTCTCAATATAATCAATCGCTTTCGGGGATACTTTAGAAACTAAATAAGTTTCTTTGAGACTTACTACAACACAATACCTTATTGGTAATCAATTGTGTTTCTCCAAAATAGTATAATTGGCTCTTGTAGAGTTCTCAATTAATTTTGTACTATCACATATTCATTAACATCCATATGGTGAATATCTCTTTTAAGGAGAAAGTTATACCATTATGGTTATGGTCAAAATTATATGCAAGATCTGTTTCTTGCATTACCGTTGTCTTTTAACAATCACAATGCCAAAATATTTTGGCGTACAATAGGTACGTGACCAATGACCATTCATGCCATAATAATGACATTATTTTCTTATATCATCTCAAACCTCCTTTAGAGGTGAGTGTGGTATATTCACTACCATAGTAGCACATTCATATTCTTCCAAGAATGAATATGTATTCATAAATCATATGTTTTCACATTCACATCATGAATGGACCATAGTCATCTGTATGTGTTTTACGAATTCTTATGTCAAATCGATGACAAACATTAACTTCATGGAGTGAAGGCTTATTTTGAGAATCCTTATTATTCTCATTACCACGATAATGACGATTATAATTTTGTCTATTACCACGTCCATATCCATTGATACCTTTATGGTAATAATTTTGTCTTCTTTCAGACTTATTGCATATTGCTATCACATTCTCTTAAGGGAATGAGAATGGAGCGAATTCAATGGGACGGGTTTCCACTTCTTGTGCTCATAATCATACAAGAATTTGATCATGGCAAGACATAGAAATTCTACCACTTCAGGTGGTTACAATTTCTTACAAACTCCATTAGAGTTATAATCAAACTTTGTTGTCTTTGCTTGTATATAATCAAATTATAGAATTTCAAGAATTTAAAAGAGAAAAATATAGTACGATACTTACCTTAAATCCAGAATTTAATCATGAAGGAAGTTCATGGAACAATTGACAATCATTATGCTAAATCCCAAAGCTTCTACTCAATTGGTTAGAGTCTCGTGCTGATAACGTGTTATAAAATAAGAAGAAGAAGAATATTGCAGAGAAAAGTAGAGGGAGAGAATTCTTATTGATTTGGGATGAATTACAATGGAATAGAACCCTCTATTTATACGGAGATGGTGACTTAGCCACCAAGTAATAAACCCTAGAATCTCTCTAAATATAGACATTCACCATAAATAGAACTCTATTTATAACAATACTAATGTTTTCATTTTTGGCTTAATTAGAACAAGAAAAGTTTTGTTTCCTTGTTGTTCCTCTTCCGTATCATTTGGTCGATTTTATTTGCTACTCTACTTTTATGAGACTATTACTGGATGTAGGTAGAGTTTTATGGTAAATATTGTGTTTACACCAAATCATGTTAATTCATTATGGTTAAGTGATTAATGGACAATTTTTATTTTTAGTAAATAAAAGACTTAATCTAATTGTAGACATGAAAAATAATCTAGTAATAGGGTAATGAAAATAAGAAATTAGGTAGTTTTTTCTGCCTAATATGTCTTATTTTTGAAAATAAAATCCCACTTTTTTTGTGAGGTTTTCTGCAAATACCTTTTGAGTAACATGGTAGTATGATAATTTTCAAACTGCTGGAAAACAAACAAAAAAAAAAACACAAGAAAAAAGAAATAATCTATGACAACATGATCCCGAAAAAAGGATTTGTTGAATATCAAAGATAGGAACAATTAACATCACCCAATAACCATCATGCCTAGGAAGAATGCATGCCAGCTGCGTAGAAGTAGAATAACTGGAGTTTAAGCTATACTGGTTGCGTAAAAAAAAAAAAAAATTACACCATCAGTAAATATAACTTAAATCCATTAATATTAATATGAAACATAGTAGGTTCTTGGATAAACTGATGATTAAGAAATGCAGTACAAGAATACCATCATATTAAGATCACCTAAAAGAACAGGGATTGGTCCATAGTTATTCTAATTTGGTAAACTCAAATTAATAACCCGTTATATCCAATTAGAATAATGTAAACGTTCTTTATACAGTCAGTATGGGTTAATTTCACTGATGGTCATTCAACTATGGCTCAAACCCCTACCATAAATATGACATGGCATAAAATTTAATGGAAAAAATCCAAAAATAAATGCCACATAAGCTTAAATGGACCATACCCGCTTTAGATCCATTTCTCCCTTAACGTAATTTGACCCATAACCCAAATGGGTTTTAATAGGGGGGAAAAACACACCCTTAATAAAATTAGGTCTTGTGATTTTTTTATGTAGTTTTATCGTAAGATACAATTTTTCTTTTGTCTAAACAATTACAATATATTGTCTGTAATTGTATGTTCATTGTGAAAATGGACTCTTATTAGCTTTATTATTCTTGTATGCTTATGATACATTAATATGTTATACAATCTTTCTTTTGTCTAAACAATTGCAATAGGTTGTCAGTAATTGTGTTCATTGTGAAAATAGACTCTTATTAGCCTTATTATTCTTGTGTGCCTATGATACATTAATATGTTATGTGAGATGAATACAATATTATTTTAACTTCACTAGAAAATTATAAATATGTTATTTGAGTTGGATACAGTAGTATTTTTACTTCAGTAGAGTTATAAAACAACTCAGATGGTGCATACAAACAAGATTATTTTTTTAGTATAGAATAAAATAAATGGGCATTACGTAAAGAAAATGCAAGAATTTTGTAGTATAGGATAATCATTTTAAACTAATGTGGAATTTAATATCATTTTTTATCGAAACCATTTGGGTTATGGGTCAAATCACATTAAGGGAGAATTGGATCTAAAGTGGGTATGATCCATTTAAGCTTATGTGGTATTTATTTTGGATTTTTTTAATTAAAGTTTATGCCATGTCATATTTATAAGAGTTTGAGCCAAAATGACTTTTAAGTAACAATGATAAAGTTTAGTTACTTTTAAGTAATAAAAAATAGTTTAGTAACTTTAGTGAAATTGAAAGATAGTTGAATGACGATAAGTGAAGTTACCCCCTGTCAGTATATATAAGTTAAATCTATTTAGAAATTAAAAGAATGGATTTTCAAAGAAAGATGTACCTCAAGATGAGATCGGACCATCCGTGGTAACTAGGGGTGGCAATTTGAGCCCAAATTCATCTAACCCGCCCAGAGATTAATCGATTGGGTAAGCGACCATCAACGGTATGGGTAGCAGTGGGTTACAAACATTTTAGCTCATGGGTCAATTTGGGTTGAGCCCAAATTAAGCCATTATATTTTATAGCCCATTCTGACCCATTAAGCAGCCCAAATACAACCCATGAAACTCACCCAAAACAAAAAGGTATCTCAACCCAACTTATATAGAAATTTATTTAGTTGCCCCAATTTTACTTTTTTTGTATTTTCAATTTTATGTTCTTTTATTATTTCTGTGCACCATCCATCCCCCTCCCCCCCCCCCCCCCCCCTTAAAAAAAATTACGTTTTTTTTTTTGATTTTTAATTTTTTGTTTTTGTTTCTTGCACCATCCACCCCCTCCACACCACCACCCTCCTGCAAATCCCCTCTCCCCTTAAAATTTTTTTTTTTTTACTTTTTTTTTGTATTTTCAATTTCTCTTTTTTTGGCACCACCCCACTCCACCCTGCCCTCCCCCCCCCCCCCTCTAAAAACTTTTTAGCTTTTTTTTCGTATTTTTAATTTTCTATTTTTTTCTACACCACCCCCCACCCCTACCGACTAAACCCTTAAAAATTTTACTTTTTTTTTTAAATTTTATTTTCTATTTCTGTTTTTTTATTTTCTGCATCACCCACTTGCCCCAACCTCCCCCTCCCCCACCCACCCTACCCCCACCCTAATTTTTTTTTTCAACTTACATTTTAAGGTAAAAGGCTTTTTTTATGCAAGATGAGCATGGTTCTAAAACATGGGTCAAGTTGGGCGGGTTGGGTTATGACCCATTGTTTAGCCTATCTTAGCCCAAGTATACTTTGGGCTGGGTTGGGCAATGACCCATTTATTGACCTAAACCATCTTGACCCGCCCAAATTCAGCCCAACCCGCCCATTTGCCACCCCTAGTGGTAACCAACCTTGATTAGGTTGTCAACAGTGGCATCCCTTAGGCATTCTCTTCTGCTAGAGATCAAGAAAGTTTTATAGCCCTTAGCTTTGATCTCATCATAGAGTTTAAGACCATGCTCTAGTGCTGGTGCATTTGTCTCTTTCATCCACCCTTAGAAACTAGATAGTTCAGCTTCTCTCCCCTAGTTTCATCCCAAGACAAATTAAAATTAAAATTAACAAGAATCATTTCTCTTAGTAAGTTAAAGAAAAACAAATAGATACTATCGATGGTCTATAGTATCTGTCTTTTAAAGATCCAAAAACCAAATATACTCATGTACTATCAGAAAAGGTTTAAATATACCTTTCATTATACTTTCGATCCAAATATATCATTGTCGTAATACTATTGGTTTAAATATACTCCTCTTCCGTTAAGTTTGTCCAATGTGGACATCTAATCCTATGTAGCACTGACATTAGATGAGGTGAGTGCCACATGGATTGCCACCTCAGCGCCCCTAATCCATTTTACCCCTCCCTTCTATTTTTTTTCCACCACTAAAATTTTCTTCCCCTGCACAACTATTGCCATCATTACCGCTACCATGATAAATGTATTTCAAATTTTAGTCTTTTGTATATGGATTAGGGGCACTGAGGTGGCATGCCATGTGGCATCCTCTTCATCAAATGTCAGTACCACGTAGGACTGAATGTCCACCTTGGACAAACTTAGCAGAAGAGGGGCGCGGGGGTATATTTGGACCCAAAATATAACGAAGGTAATATTTAAACATTTTCTCATAGTACATGGGTATATTTGCCCCTTTGCCGTTTAAAGATTTTTCACTTCTCTTAAGAATTAAAGACATCTAATAGTCTTAGTTGTAAGTTGTACTATGTTACATCTCGCTTAGAGTAGATTTAGGGTAAACAGTTATTGAGACTTACATTTTGTATTTGTATTTATATTTGTAGTTAATGTTAGTTAGGTTAGTTAGGGGCAGTTTTGTACTTTCACCTAGTAGTTAGATATGTTGTATATACTCTGTACATTGATACATTTGAGACATACAGAAATCATTTCTCTCTTCTAGAATATTCCCCTTCTCTTCTCTCTCTCTCTCTCTCAGCTCATCTGTCAATGGCCGACATCTTCACTGTGAGAACACACGAGTTTAACATTGTATCAGAGCCTACGCTCTAGTTGTGAGATCGTCTATCTTGTCTTCATCATCTCGTTGTTAATCGGAGTTTCTCTTTCGTTCTCAGTCCCAAATCGCGAAATCAAGAATTTAAGGTTTTCCAGATTCACAGGTTAATCGAGTGTTTTTCGCTCATTCTCTTCACAATTGATCAGTATTACTCACTAATTTGAGCTGAATCATGGCCGGAGACAAGGATACTTCAGATACAACTAACCCTAGTTTGGACACAACTATTCCACTCTACATGCACCCGTCTGAGAGTGTTGGAACATTGCTGGTACCGGTAGCTTTCGATGGGACGGGCTAAAGATCATGGAAGAGAGGTGTTCTCAGAGCACTTTCTGTAAAGAATAAAGTCGGATTCATCACCGAAAAATGTAAGAAGCCGCGCTCCGATGATGCGAACTTTGACCAGTGGGCTCGATGCGATGACATGGTGACGTCGTGGATTCTTAACTCACTCCGGCAGATAGTTTGCAATACGTAAATGATACCAAGGAGTTATGGCAGAATTGGAGGATTGATACGATCAAACCAACGGGGCAAAACTCTATCAGCTTCAAAAGGAGATAAATGACTTTAGTCAAGGTGCTTTGGACGTCACAGGGTACTATAAAAAAATGAAGAGACTTTGGGAGGAACTGAACATTTTAAATGCCCACGCATAATGTAGTTGTCAATGCACTTGTGGAGCCAAGGCAAGCATGCACAAACCTGAACAGGATCGTAGGCTCATTCAGTACCTAATGGGACTTAATGAAGTTTATATAGTTGTGAGGGGTATCATCTTAATGATGAATCCATTACCTAGCATTGACAAGCCTTCTCCATTCTAATTCAAGAGGAGAAGCAAAGAGAAGTCAGGCCGAGTAACCAATTGACCACGGAATCTGCATTACTCAATGTCAATGGACCTGGTCAAAACACATTCAGAACCAACTATGCTCCACATAGATGTGGTACAGGGGAACAGTTCATTCAGAGGAAATGGAAATCACTCACACAATAAGTCAAGACCTTTCTGTGATTATTGCAAGAAGCCAGGACACACAAGAGAAACTTGTTATAGGATATATCGATTTCCAAAATACTTCAAGTTCACTAAGGGCAGAAATGCAGGATCTACTGCAAATGTTCACGGAGGTTGTGAAGAGTCATTTGGTGGAAGTATTGATGGACCAGAGAACAAGAATCCAAACCAATGTGTGCTAGGTCTGGTAAAGGAACTATATGGACAGTTGTTGAACATGTTGGAGACCTTCCAAGCTGGAAATACAGGGTGTGAGCACGTGATTTTTGCCCTAAGCAATAATTCCCAAAATTTCAAACAAAATAATTTTTCTAGTATTTTATAAATTTTTGCGAATTTTGTTGCATTCTTTGGTAATTGTTGCATTTTTATTCGTGCATTTTAATGCATATAAAATACAAAAAAATACGCATTTATATTCAGGTTTCAATTTCATGGTTAGTATTAATTAGGGATTAATTTGTTTTTAGAACGTAATATGGAGAAAATAACAAAAATAGTCCACTTTTGCAATTTTAATTGTTAATTGTTGAATTGGTCGCGAAATAGGTTTTAAACAATTTTAGGAATTAATTAGCTTAACTTTGAAATATATTAGGTCTTTATAAAATCAGAAAAAAAAAATACAAAAATACAAAAATAGATAAAAGAAATAAAAGGGAAAAAGAAAATTAAAAAATGATCTTAATTGGACTGGTCTTTGGGCCAAATTGGCTGAGCCCCAAATGAAATAACCCTGAAAGACCCAAGCCCAACCCTGGTGACCCGGTCCGTCTCCCCTACCCCACAAAACGACGTCGTTCTTTTTAGCCGATCGGAACCGTTGATTGCTGATCCAACGGACAAGATCGTCCTAGGATGTTTTATATATATATGTCCAAAACCATACCCCTACCCCCTCAGAACCCCCTCCTACCCTCACCGTCTCGCAAACCCTAACCATGTAACACCACCGTCGCCCACCGTAACCCCGCCGTCTACCACCGTCCCTCCGCCGTCCGCCGCCGGCCGGAAATCGTCGCCGCCGGCGGCGATGCTCCGATCAACCCCAAAATTACACCACCGGTTCTCCTCGTTCCCCTCTCTCCAACCCTGCCCTTGGTTTCCCTCGAATCAACGTCGAACTCGTCGAATATCCCGTTAAAGTTTTCTGGCCAAGTTGCCGGTTACGCCAAATGGTCCCAAACTCGCACCACAGAACCGCCCAAGCCTCCTCTACCCAACCCCCATAGCCACTTGTCTCGAACATGGCCGGAACTGCTCAAATATTGAATCAAAAAACTCGACCAAAACCCTAAACTCTCCAAATCTCACCAACTTCACACCATAGGACCTCCACACACCCCTCATGACGAATCCGTCACCAGAAGCTCTCGAATCTTGCCGGAGTTGGTCGAACTTTGAATCGA
>NW_017678864.1:11666-16149 GCF_001879085.1 Nicotiana attenuata
AGTTTAGGCTAGATTAGTTGTTTGGTTATAGCTGGCAGGTTTATCGATGGCCAGTAGTTTCAGGAGGTTTGCAAGGGTAGTGTGGGCATAGAAAAAGGCAATTTTGTTAAGAATGGTAAATTCAAAACCAGGACAAGGGTAGTATAGGTATTGTACGATTAAAAGAACACCCTAGGTCCTTCTAGAATAGGACTTTAGTGCAGATTTTAGCAAACTTAGGGGAGTAACTTGAGAAACAAGTCAGAAATTGAAGGTTTAATAGGTGAAATCTGAAATTAAAAGAAAGGAAAAAATGGGTGAAAGCTTCCAGAATACTCGGCCCCACTCCTGGCCTATAAAAGGCACCCCTAATGCCTTCTTGAACAAGTTTTGGGGAGCTCGCAAATTTCCCCCAAATAGTCTCTACCATTTCCAGATTTTTAGTCCATCCTGATAGAAAACAAAAATACCAAAACAGAAATTATAAAAAGGTCAAAAACTGTTCCATTGATCACTTCGGTTTGATTTCGAGTTTGAGCGATTGATTTTGGTCTTTTGGTTTAATATTTGTTGGTTGAGATTCAGAAAACTTACTGCATTTGAATTTGAGTCAATTTTGGTGTATTTGAGCTATCCTGGTTGACTTTGGCTTGTTCGAGGCCTATTTTGGTCCAGTCTGGTTCATCTTCATTGAAACTAGTTGCTGTTTGGTTGGAGTGTCAATTTTTGGGTCAAAAATTTCAGCTCAAAGTCACTGTTAGAAAAAATATTGCTGTTGAGCCACTGTGTACTGCTGCTGACTCTCTTCTTCTCTTCTATTGCCTTATAACTCCAGGTATACATTTGAATTCGCATTGATGTAGATTTGAATTGGATGAATTGAAAAGTATTCACCAGATCTGTGCTCGCTGGATTCTCCTAGATTTGTGAATAAATAGAGGCTAGTTGATGTGTAGTTATCTTGCACTAGTTTATTTGGTTTGTATTAACATGACTATGGACTGTATAACTAGGACTGTTTTGGACTGCTTCTGAATCGTTTTGGACTGTGTTGAATCCCATAGCGATGAGATACAATGCTCGGTGATAGTGGATTCATACTGTTTTAAATTGATAGCTTAAGTAATAAATCTAATCTAGATTGTGTTTTGGTTAGGTAATAAATCTAATCTGGACACGTGAAATCTGTTTAGGCTTGTAAGGACTCCATGTTTGAGTCCAGAAGCATTTGAGTTTGTGAATCTGGGCTCATGACCAGGCCCAGGTCAGACAGCCCTACGGAAATGTGATTTGGGCTTTAACTTTGGACCTTGATTTTGTTTATGAAAAGAGCAATATCACTGCTGCTCTTGGTGTGGGGCTGAGTTCCCGTGGGCTCATGAATTGTCTTGGTAATTGGCTTGCTAATAATTAATTGGTAGGTCATTCAAAGTTGTTGGGCTCCTATCGGGCCCAGACTGGGCAGCCTATTGTCGACTGGACCCTCAGTTTATTTAGGGGCTCGACTAAGCCCATCTTGTTTTAAATAATTAACAAATCTCTTGTAAACCATTTAGGGAAACGTTAATTAGTTTAGAGACCTCTTAAGTAGAATAAATTGACGCGCGCCAAGCCAGATAAAATCTCAAATGCTTGGCCCCCGTTCAAATATTTTTTTTAAAAAAAAAAACAAACCATTAGCATCTGAGGCGTGCCATTTAGCAAAATTTCATGGCCCTCGCAAAGCCAAAACGCGTAGTTGCTTTAGGCGCGTACTTTAATAATATTACTTCCCTAAATTCGGGTGCACATTTATGTGACCGAAATCCAAATCTCAACGAAGTCGAAATGTGTTAACAATCACGGGTGCACTGGTGCGACGTGGTTCGAAACGCATTTTCACGATGTTGTAATTCTTATTAAAAAATAAAAAAAAATAAAAAATAACAACGGTTTACTAATAAAAGCACACGAGTTAGAACATGTTTTGAAATCAGATAAAATCAGATACGACAGTTGAGCGACCGTGCTAGAACCACGGAACCCGGGAATGCCTAACACCTTCTCCCGGGTTAACAGAATTCCTTACCCAGATTTCTGGTTCGCAGACTGTTAACAGAGTCATAATTTCCTCGGATCGGGATTCAACCGGGGACTTGGGACACCATTAATATCCCAAGTGGCGACTCTTAAATCTTAATAATAAATCCCGTTCCGATTGTCCTTTAAGTGGGAAAACTCCTTTATGCCCTAGCAGGTGTAGGTAAAAAGGAGGTGTGACAGCTCTGGCGACTCTGCTGGGGAAGCAAACCCAGAACTTCGGTTCAGGGTTTAAGAATTCGAGCTGAGAATAATTGTTATGTTTGGCTTTATCTGATTTTCCTACATGTTTCCTGCTAAATGTGCTAAATGCTTTACTGCTTCGATATTATCTGAACTGTATATAAACTGTGCCGAAACCCTTCTCTTCTCACCTCCGGGGATATGCTTACTGGTTGAGACTCCCTATTCTGTTAGTGTCATACCTTGAAATAAGAAAGAGGCCGGACAAGTTACTAAGCCGGACGATCCCGCAGGTCCCCGGTACGTAGCCCCCTCCTCGACTCGAGTTGTCCGCTCGGGTACACAGTCTAGAACACATACCCAGGTTTTGAACCTAGAATAACTTGACTTCATGCCGGATCCCTAGTAGGAACGCTTATTTGCATCACGTGCATTTGCCGTAGGGGACTCAACACAGGGGTTGGGTCCGTCTAGGACAGGTGTACCTGGAATAATGGACCATCCTGATGCATCCTACTTGTGCATTTATCTGTTTTGTACTCACATGCTGACCGGCTTCGAATATCTGGGCAATATTGAAAAAAAAAGAGAGAAAAAGCGAAGTAGCAGTGGGGAGAATTAATTACCTATACCAGAAAAAAAAACCAATGGCCAAGTAGTGCCGAAATGCTGCCGGATTTTTGAGAAATGAAAGAAAAAGAAGAAAAGTAGCTTGTTTTGTTTGCCAGTGGAAAAGAAAAACAAAAAGAGTTTTATTTTCAAATTAGTTCGTTTTATTTGCCACTAAAAAAGAAAATATAAAAAGAATCTTGCTTTCAGAAAAGTGAATTTGCCAACAAAAACCAAAAAAAAAAGAAAAAAAAAAGTTTTATTTTCAAATTAGGGGTGTTTTCAAAAATAGTTAGATTTATGGGCCCGAACTACGCAGGTTTGATTCTCACCGGATGTGAGATACGTAGGCAACCCCCATCGGGTCCAACCTCCCCTTTGCAAAAATAGCCAAAAAATACCAAAATTCTAATTTTGTCACAAAATAAGTGGGGTGATGCCATTCTTGTTTAAAATAAGCCGAATGTCCCCAAAAGGGTGCCGGAAGGCTGTTTTTGCAAGAACAGCCACCCTGAGTCGGTTTCAACGGTTAGCAGGCACAGCCTTAAAATCTTCTCCCCGAAGTGCTGAAAGGCCGTAACTGCAAAACCGGCCGTTTGTTTTAAAATTGGAAATTTGAACAAAAATAGTGTCATTTGCTTTTCTTTTTTAGGTCAAATAAGTGGTTAAATCACCTTAAAAAATGTGCAGGATGAGCACGACTCAAAATGAACCTCTTTCAATCATACATAAAATCCCTTTGGAGTTGCGTCTGTGGTGGAACGACTTAGGAGGATACGGGCAAGTTGCAGTCAAGAAACATTTGAAAGGACTTACTGGTTTGCTAGATATTGTGCCTCGGGGAGATATTATCAGAGCATTGGTCACGTGTTGGGACCCAGCACATAACGTGTTCCATTTTTCGGATTTTGAGCTTACCCCGACATTGGAGGAAATAGCTGGCTACCTTGGAAAGGATGAGGTTCCGTTGAGGCACAAATACTTGGTTGCTCCCAGAGTTGTAGCTGTACACAAATTTCTAGACTCCTTGAAGATAGTCAGGACCGTCCGTAACACAGACCTGGCAAATGGTTTTTGTACTCTAAGCTTCATATATCATCGCTATGGTCATATCGGGGGATTCAACAACCCAGAAAGTAAGATATGTAGCAAAGGAAACCGCCAGAAGTGGGAGGAGCATCGATGTTTCGCCTTTATGGTGGCTTTCTTGGGGCTTTTAGTATTTCCGAGGAAGGATGGGAACATCGATATAAAAATAGCTGGGGTCGTCAGCACGTTAATTACTCAAGCCAAAAGTACTCTTGCACCTATGATATTGGCCGACATCTTCCGTGCTCTTACAGCTTGCAAGGCCGGGGAAGCTTTCTTCGAGGGGTGCAACATATTGCTACAAATGTGGATGATCGAGCATCTGTGCCATCGGCCTCAGTTTTTGAGTTACGGGTTTCCAGGAAAAACATGCATAGAAGAATTTTACACAAGGATTAAAGGAGTCAAATTGCCGGAAGGAGTCACGGATTGGACAGCATATTTTTCGTCCCTCACTGCTAGCCAAATAGAGTGGACACTGGGTTGGTTACCCGTTGATGAAATCGTGTATATGCCAGCAGCCCTACCACATTTCCTTCTGATG
>NW_017678864.1:16237-19489 GCF_001879085.1 Nicotiana attenuata
GTGTTCCATTTTTCGGATTGTGAGCTTACCCCGACATTGGAGGAAATAGCTGGCTACATTGGAAAGGATGAGGTTCCGTTGAGGCACAAATACTTGGTTGCTCCCAAAGTTGTAGCTGTACACAAATTTCTAGACTCCTTGAAGATAGTCAGGGCCGTCCATAACACAGACCTGGCAAAGGGTTTTTGTACCCTAAGCTTCATATATCATCGCTATAGTCATATTGGGGGGTTCAACAACCCAGAAAGTAAGATATGTAGCAAAGGAAACCGTCAGAAGTGGGAGGAGCATCGATGTTTCGCTTTTATGGTGGCTTTCTTGGGGCTTTTGATATTTCCGAGGAAGGATGGGAACATCGATATAAAAATAGCCGGAGTCATCAGCACGTTAATTACCCAGGCCAAAAGTACACTTGCACCTACGATATTGGCCGACATCTTCCGTGCTCCTACAGCTTGCAAAGCCGGGGAAACTTGCTTCGAGGGGTGAAACTTGTTATTACAAATGTGGATGATCGAGCATTTGTGTCATCGCCCTCAGTTTTTGAGATACGGGTCTCCAGAAAAAACATGCATAGAAGAATTTTACACATGACAATAAGGTCGCAAGATTAAAGGAAAAGGCCACTGCCGCAGAAAACCGAATGATTAAACAGGCAAAGGACTTCAAAGTCGAGAGAGAACACTGTTACAGGGCAGTGGCACAGTTAGAAATAGACTTACAGCAACTCCGGGAACAAAGCCAGGCGTTTGAGCAGACTTTGGAGGCTAGGGCCCAGCAGATAGGGCGGTTGCTCCAAGAGAAAGGAAGAATCCGAGAGAGGATCTTAACCGTTGCTCACTCTATTACCCGGAAATGCCAGATGTGCCAGAACATGACCCGTACCACCTTCTTTGCATCAGTAATGATATTTGTGAAGCAGATAATGAATGACTTAGACAGACTTCAAGGGGAACTTGCATATAGGCCTGCCGCGAGACCGAATGATGTCCCGCGGGCACCAGGAGCTTTAATGTATTCATGATTGTCTCTGAGTATGCATTTCTTCTTCTACTAGAGTTTACCTTCTGAGTCTGTATTTCCTTTTAATGGAGTTAGGGCTTGTATCTCTTTTACTAGAGTCTGTATTTCCTTTTCGTTAAAAGACAGTCAGTTGATTGAGTCTGTATTTTGTTTGAACTAGGATAGGGATGGTGGGGTCTGTAGTTCTTTTCGCATCAGAGTCTGTTTTGAGTCTTTGTAATAGACGTAGTGCTATCAATAAACTTGAAAATTCCCAAAAATATTCTGCTTCTACTTTACATTTATCCTTCACGAACTACGCCTGGTCTGATTCACGTGGGGTCGTGATACGTAGGCAATCTCCATAGGATTCGACCATTTCTAAATAATAAAAGGAAAACTAAAAAGGAATGATACAAATAAGGGAAAAACCAAAGGAAAAGAGAATCCAAAAGAGGGAGAGAAAAGCAAAGTGAAAAGGGAAAGATAAGAGTAGGAACTAATTGGCAAGAGAAGGAAATAAAAGCCGGGATGACGCATGTGATTGAACAGCGACATAATAGCAATGTTTGATTGCTTAGGTGCATCCATCCATCAATGTGCGGTTATCTATTTGTTAATACCCTAACCGCTAACAAATTGTTGTTGATGAATACCAGGCAGGTGATAAGCTGACTGGCATTCTGGCAACCCACCCTTACAACACCCGCTCCAAGGACAAGTCGAAAATGGCCAATCAAGATATAGAAGCAAGCATCGTCGACCCATCCAGAGAGGAGGAGGCAATGGATGTGAATACAATGAGAGAGGAGATGTATAAGTTAAAGCAGCAGATGGCCGAAATGTACCAGGCCTGGTCGAAGGGACATCCCCCACCAGCCTATCCTGCCAATCCCAATTACCTCCCACCACCAACTCAACCCTAAGATCCTCCCGCAGCGAGCTCATATCCTGCTCTCCCTATTCACCGGCAATATTATGGAACCACCTCTCAGACACCACCACTACCACCCTCCAAGCCAATTCCATGTTCCCCACCACCAATCACCCCAGTATTCGTGGCTCCTCCACCCACCGCATTACACAGATCCTCAAGTGAGCCTCTGTTTCAAACCCAGGAAAACCACTATTACCCACCCGAACCCACCTTCAAACCCCCAGAACCATACTCTTACACTCCCCATTTTAATCTCTCAGCTGAAGAAGAGAAACCTCCCAAAAACCCGGAACAAGAGGAGATGATACGAAAGGTTAAAAGTTTAGAGCAGTCCTTCAGAAATATGCAAGGTCTCGGGGGTCAAGTAAGTGTGGCCTACAAGGACTTGTGCTTGTTTCCTGACGTCCAGTTGCCAGCAGGATTCAAATTGCCCAAGTTCGACCTGTATGATGGCCATGGTGATCCGGTGGCCCACCTGAGGGGTTTCTGCAGCAAGATGAGGGGAGCTGGAGGAAAAGATGAGCTATTAATGGCCTACTTTAGTCAAAGCTTAAGTGGAGCGGCATTGGAGTGGTACACAAGACAAGATCATGCTCGGTGGTACACCTGGGATGACTTAGCTCAAGCCTTTGCATGTCATTTTCACTACAATCTCAAAATTGTCCCGGACCGTCTATCACTGACCAAAATCGAGAAAAAGCCCGGAGAAAGCTTTAGAGAATACGGTTTCCGTTGGAGAGAGCAAGCAGCAAGAGTTGATCCCCCGATGAAAGAGAATGAGATGGTGGATTATTTCCTTCAGGCTTTGGAGCCAACTTACTATGGTCATCTGGTGTCGGCTGTGGGGAAAACTTTCAACGAAGTTGTAAAGATGGGAAGCATGGTAGAAGAGGGTCTCAAGTCCAACAAAATTATGAGCTACTCAGCACTCAAAGCAACCACGCAGGCCATTCAAAGCGGCACCGGAGGAGTATTGGGCAAGAAGAAGAAAGAAGAAGTGGCAGTAGTGGAATCAAGGGTTTGGTCCAGGGGTCCGTCACCATATTATCACCAACCTCGCCCTCACCCCCAAGCTTACCCGCATACCTCATACGGCCCACCACAGCATTACTATCCACCTCCTACTCCCCATTTCTCTGTCCATCATGCCCAGACATACCCACAACCTCCTACTCGTGCCCAATGGCGCGCACCCACTCCCCAAAACACTTACCCACCCCCAAGAACCAACCGAAATGCCGCTGGAACCAGTTTCCAACCCAATCCTGCATATAAGAATGATAGGTCGCAGAAGAAGAAGACTTTTACTCCCT
>NW_017678865.1:0-19480 GCF_001879085.1 Nicotiana attenuata
CATGATTCTGTTGAGCAGCTTTTTAACCGCGGGTTTGGTAGTGAAAGTTTAGGTCCGATTTCTGATGAAGCACCCCTTGCTTCTTTTTCTACTCCCGTTCCTGTGATACCTCCTTTGCTGGTTGTGGCTGTTACCGTTCCTCCCCAGGTTGTTTTGACTGCTTCTACAGTTCCTCTTTCGACTACTCCTCCTTCAACTGTTCCTCCTTCAACTGTTCACTATACTGAGGTTGGTTCCTCAAGTGGAGGCGAGGCTATGAGGCAAGTTACCATCGAAGTTCCTGCTGAAGGAAACCTTTTAAGGAAGTCAGGCCGAGCTGACGTGTGGTTGAAGCCATTGATTGGTCCAATTGAAAGGGCTAAGCTTGATGGCCATAGTTCTTTGACCTTGATGAATGATATAGTTCATTCTTTTTTAAAGGTATCCTTTTTGAAATTTGACTTCACCCTTTTCTTATTTTTGGGGTTCTCACTTTTTCTTTCTTTGTTTTTTTTAGATCAATCTCATTGGTACGGAGATGATGAAGAGGGTTTCCCTCTCAGAACAATTAATGCATGATTATCAAGTAGAGGAAAATAATTGGAAGGAACAGTATGAAAGTCTTCAGATCGACATGGAAATATTAGAAAAAAGCAAAGATACCTTAGAACAGCAGGTAAGGGCTTTGACTTCAGAGTTAGCGGTTGAAAAATCTTCCTCAAATCAAGCAAGTAAGGAAAAGAATCGTCTTGAAACCTCTTTTTCTGAGCAACTCTCCAAGGTAAGTGAAGAGATCAGAGAGTTGAAGGCTCTCTTAGGTGAAAAAGAAGCATATGCTGGTGAACTCGTGCAGACTTTGACTCAAACTCAAGAAGACCTCCGGGAGTCTTCTGAAAAAGTTCGTTTCTTAGAGAGTTCACATGCTTCTCTTCAAACTTCCTACGATTCTGCCTTGGCTGAGAATGAGAAGCTAAAAAGTGAAATTGCTGATTGGGAAAGAGATTACGAGATTCTTGAAGACAAAACCGCACTTGAAGTGAGTTGGGCATTTTTAAATTATCGCCATGATACCCTTGTTGAAGTTAGCCAGGGAATTTTAATTTGGAATCTGAGTTAGCCAAAATCAAAGAGACTATTGATAAGTCTCAACAGTGCCAAGATTTTCCTTCTCCCGTGGCTGAAACTTCTGAGAAAATTGAAGATGATATGGGTATGGTGAGTGCTCCAATTCCTTCGAGTAAAGTTGAACCCGCTCCTGCTGATGATCCTGCTTTGGTTCCTTCTTCGATTCCTCAGTGACAAGTTAATGATGTGTGACTTCTTTTTTTTTCTTTGGTGAAATATGGTTGTAACCCTTGGTCCTTTTTGAGGGTTTGAAAACATTAAGTCCCCGGACCTTTTTGGGGGCATTTTGTATAAGCAACTCTTAGTTTATGACTAAGTTCATACTTAGTCTAAGCTTTTCAATTTTAAGAAGTTTTTGTAGTTATTCTTGAACTTCTGTCTTGCCTTTATATTTAAAGACTTATTCGATAATTTTCACTTTTATTTTGTAAAATGCTTTCTTAATTCCATGAATGTTTTAAATCAAACATGAATTTTATAAAAGAGGGCCCTTTTATATTTCAACACTTAATGAAGAAGACGTCTCAACTTCATAATGGTGTTAATGTACGATAAAAGAAATAGGAATACACATGTTTTTTGGAATAACTTCGACAAGTTTTTATTCGAACTTTGTCAAGCTTTAAATAACATCTTACATGTATTTGAGTACCTTCTATAACTTTTTCGTAACTGTTTTTCCTTACAACAAATTTTCAAAAGAAAACTGCCTTTAACCTAACTATGATGAGGTTTTTCTTGGCTTTTTTAGCTCGTAGCTTTGCATTGCACTTGACGCTCTACACTTGACTCATTTAATGAGTAAATTTTTCAGGCTTGAACTTTGATCGTTTCTCAATCTTCCTCGCCTTCTTTATACATATGTCTATGTGTATTATATAGTCCCCCAAGTGTTTGAGCTTTGAAGTTTGAAACCTCAAACACTTGATTACTCCCCTCGTTTGGTCCTTTTTCTGTAAAGGAATAAAACACATAGGACTCGGAGGTACAATTTTAGATGAAGACTGCTTAACCCGTATCAATTTCTATCAGAATAGGTGTAACCCTAGGCCGGGAATTTTAATTTATTCCACGTGCCTTGTAGGTCGTGATTCATCATTTAGTATGGGTTAGCTTTTTGCCTATCATCTAAAATCGTTACTGAATTTTTAACAATTCAAAAATAGAATTTTAAAATGAGGATACCTGACCGTGGGTATTTTTTAGAAATAGTATCTCTTCAGGTGAACGTCATTCCAATGTGAAGGTAATATCTTTCCATCCATTGTTTCCAGCTCGTATGCTCCTTTTCCCGCAATACCATGAATTCTGTAAGGTCTTTCCCAGGTTGGGCCTAATTTTCCCGTATTAGCTGTCTTCGTGGATTGAAAAACTTTTTTGAGTATGAAGTCCCCAATCTTAAAGTATCTAGGCGTGCTTTTCGATTGTAGTATCGTTCCATAACTTGTTTTTGTGCTGCCATCCTTATTAACGCAACTTCTCTTTTTCCTTCAAGTAAATCAAGATTTAGCCGCATTTCCACTTCATTGGAGTCCTCATTTGTTTCTGTATATCTCGTGCTAGGTTCTCCTATCTCCACTGGAATCAATGCTTCAGCCCCGTATACTAGCGAAAACGGTGTTTCACCCGTGCTTGTTTTTGCTGTGGTGCGATGTGCCCATAAAACACCAGGTATCAATTCTGGCCAATTGCCTTTGGATTCTTCCAATCGTTTCTTTAAATTGTTGATAATAACTTTATTTGTTGACTCAGCTTGTCCATTACCCACTGGATGATAAGGTGTTGAAGTAATCCTTTTGATCTGCCAACTTTGAAAAAATTCTGTAATTTGTGCGCCTATAAATTGTGGGCCGTTATCACACACGATTTCTTTTGGTACACCAAATCGACATATGATATTTTGCCAAATAAAATCTCTGACTTCTTTCTCCCGTACTTGTTTAAATGCTCCTGCTTCTACCCATTTAGTAAAGTAGTCAGTGAGTACAAGTAGGAATTTTACCTTGGTGGTAGAGGACCTACGATATCCATCCCCCACTTCATGAAAGGCCATGGTGCAACAACCGGATGTAACAACTCTGCAGGTCTGTGCATGTTATTACCGTATCTTTGGCACTTATCACATTTAGCCACGGAATTTTCCGCTTCCTCTTCCGTTTTAGGCCAATAATAGCCTGCTCTAATCATGGTTCTTACCAGTGATCTCCCACCTGCGTGATTTCCAAAATGCCCCTCGTGTATTTCTCTCATTACGTATTCCGTCTGAGAAGGCCCGAGGCATCTTGCTAAGGGACTACCGAACATTTTTCGATAAAGATTGCCTTGCTTTAAACAATATCGAGCAGCTTTTTTTCGAAGCGCGTGAGCTTTTTTCTTGTCTTCAGGGACAATACCATACTGCAAAAAAGCAACAATCTCGTTTCTCCAATCCCCGGTTAAGTTATTGAAATTTACCTCATTTTTATCTGGATCGAGTACTGAATGAAACAAATGAATTATAGAAGCATTTTTATTGCTTGCCACGTCTGTTGCAGATGCGAGATTGGCTAAGGCATCTGCCTCGACATTCTCATCTCTTGTTATCTGCGTTACTTTCCAGGTTTGAAATTGCTTAACCAAATCTCGTACCTTCTCTAAGTACTGTTGCATTCGTGATTCCCTGGATGCGTAAGTCCCCAGCATTTGGTTAACTACAAGTTGCGAATCGCTTTTAGTTACAATCTGATTAATGCCGAGTTCTCGTGCCAGTTCTAAACCTGCAACACAGCTTTATACTCTGCCTCATTGTTAGTTATATAATGACATTTAATGGTTTGTCGAATGGTTTCACCTGTAGGTGGCACCAAAACAATTCCTAAGCCTGCCCCTTCACATTAGATGAACCATCGGCAAATAAGGTCGAAATTCCTGGATTAGATCCGTTGAACACTTGTAATTCTTTTTTTGCTTCTAATTGCATTCCTTGGCTAAAATCAGCCAAAAAATCTGCTGACACCTGAGATTTTATCGCGGTTCTGGGCTGGTATGTGATGTCATATTCACTTAGCTCTATAGCCCATTTGGCTAACCTACCTGACAACTCATGCTTGTGTAATATATTGCATAATGGATAAGCAGTTACTACGGTAATAGGATGACATTGAAAATAAGGCCTTAGTTTCCTGGATGCCATGATTAGTGCAAGTGCAAGCTTTTCTAATTGAGGATACCGCGTCTCCGCATCTAATAATGATTTGCTGACATAATAAATTGGAGATTGTTTACCTTGGTCTTCACGAACTAAAACAGCACTGACCGCTACTTCTGAGATAGCAAGATAGATGAGCAATCTTTCCCCAACCTTTGGTGCGAGCAACGGTGGATTTGACAGGTATGTCTTCAAGTTTTTGAGTGCTTGTTGACATTCCTCAGTCCATTCGAACTAGTCTTGCTTTTTAAGAGCTGAAAAGAATTTAAAACATTTTTTTGATAATTTGGAAATAAATCTTCCCAAAGCTGCAATTCTCCCCGTTAGTCTTTGCACGTCTTTCTTATTTGTAAGCATGTCAGGAATTTCTTCAATGGCTTTAATCTATGCGGGATTTACTTCACTACCACGGTTAGAAACAAGAAAACCTAAAAACTTACCTGATGAAACACCAAACGCACATTTCTCGGGATTTAGTTTCATATTGAATTTTCGTAAAATCTGAAATGTATCAGTTAAATGGGATATATGATCTCTTGATTGTTGAGATTTGACAAGCATATCATCTATATAGACTTCCATAGTTTTTCCCAAATGTTCTTGGAACATTTTGGTTACAAACCTTTGATACGTTGCACCAGCATTTTTGAGACCAAAAGGCATTACCTTATAACAGTAAGTCCCCATGTCTGTGATAAATGAAGTTTTTTCTTCATCTAGGGGATCCATTTTGATCTGATTGTACTCGGAATACGCATCTAAAAAGCTTAATAACTCATGTCCTACAGTAGCATCAATTAGTTTATCTATATGTGGTAATGGAAAAGAATCTTTAGGACAAGCTTTATTAAGGTCTGTGTAATCTACACAAACTCGCCATTTGCCATTCTTTTTGGCACCACAACAGTATTAGCTAACCAATTAGGATACTTTACCTCGCGGATAGACCCAATTTTTAATAGTTTTTGAACCTCATCTTGAATTACCTGATTCTTGAAAGTCCCCTGCTTTCTTTTCTTTTGTTTGATGGGTTGATATGATGGGTCTTCATTTAACTTGTGAGTCATTACTTCCGGTGGAATTCCTGTCATATCAAAATGGGATCAGGCAAAACAATCCACGTTAGTCTTTAAAAATTCAATCAACTTACCTTTCATATCGCGGCTCAGGTTAGCCCTAACGTAGATTTTCCTTTCTGGCCTTTGTGTAAATAACTCCACAGCCTCTAGTTCCTCAATCGTTGTTTTAATATTTTCATTTTCCTCTGGTTCTTGAATGGAATTGGGCCGTGAGTCCACATCTGTTCGCCCTTGTTCAGTTGAGGTTTGTATTGTGGTATCCTCAACTGGATGCTGTAATTGCTACTTGTCTTCGTTTCTCGTATTTGAATCTGCTACAGAGTTGATGCATCTGGATGTTTGTTGATCCCCACGAATTTGACATATTCCCCATGGTGATGGAAATTTGATAACTTGATGCAAGGTAGACGGAACGGCATCCATCTCGTGGATCCATGGTCTCCCGAGAATCATATTGTAAGCCATTTCCAACTCTACCACCTGAAATTTTGTATCCTTGATAACCCCTTCTGCAAATGTAGTAAGCGTTACCTCCCCTTTTGTCACAATGCTTGAGTTGTCGAATCAGACAAGGTATGTGCCTTTGGTACTAGCTTATCTTCAGCTTGCATCTCGTGCAGTACTCTTAGCAGGATAATATTCATGGAACTACCTGGATCAATCAAAACTCGTTTCACATTAGTATCATGTACAAGTAGAGATATTACCAGTGCATCGTTATGTGGAGTTAACACGGCATCTGCATCTGCATCATCAAATGTAATACTTTCTTCCTCCAAAACATGTCGAACCCGCTTCCCGTGGGTAATTGTGACTTTTGAAACTTTATTGGCTGCTATGTACGTCACACCATTAATTTCTTCACCTCCGCTTATAACATTAACGGTCCTTTTGGGAGAAGGCGGTTTAGGGGGCTCCTGCCTATTCTTCATGTATGCTTGCTTACCTTTCTCACTGAATAATTCGGTGAGATACCCTTGCTTCAATAGATGATCAACTTCACCTTGTAGCAACCTACAATCTGCCGTTTTATGACCATGATCATCGTGAAATTCGCACCAGTGATCAGGATTGCGCCTGTTTGGATTTGATCTTATTTCTTTTGGCCACCGCACCTTATCACCCATGCTTCTTAAAACAGCTACGAGCTCGGAAGTGCTTACATTAAAATTATAACCGCCAAATCTTGCTTTCAAGTTTCTATCATCATCCCGCGACTCTCGCGTGTTACGATCATTCCCAAACCTCGATGATTAGCCCGACTCTCTATTCCTCGATCTATGATCGTACCTTGAATTGTCATGTTTTGATCGTGAATCTTTTCCCGCTGGGCCCATATATGGTTCGTATCTATTTTTACCGGACCTTTTTTCGGTTTCCGCCCGCCTCGAACTCACCTTTTCCTCTTTTTGAGACCGTGAGATAATATCTTCTTCTATCCTTAGCTTCGTGCTATACCTGTTGTAAACATCATTCCAAGTTGTCGCTGGGAATTCACGAATACTTTCTTTGAGTCTCCTCGTGGCTTCTAAGCTTTTTTCATTCAGATTACTAGCGAAGACTATAGCTGCCCAATTATCTGGCACACATGGTAACGTCATTCTTTCACGCTGGAACCTATCCACGAACTCTCTAAGCAAATCTGAGCCCCCTTGCTTGATTTTGAAAATAACTTCCATTCTTTTTTCGACTTTTTGAGCTCCCGAATGTGCTTTGATAAATAAATTTGCAAGCTCAGCAAAAGAATTTATGGAATTTTCGGGTAAAAGAGAATACCATGTTAATGCTCCCTTAGTGAGTGTTTCACCGAATTTTTTAACCAACACTGATTCAATTTCTTGTTTGGTTAAATCGTTGCCCTTTACACCAGTTGTGAATGCAGTCACGTGGTCTCGTGGATCAGTTGTTCCATCGTATTTTGGAATATCGGGCATTTTGAATTTCTTTGGAATTGGGAGGGGAGCAGCACTTGGCTTCCGAGGTTATTGTGAATATTTGTCCATATCTATCCCTTTGATTACAGGCGGTACTCCAGGTATTTTCTCTATGCGGTCACTTTGCTCCTTGAGCTGTTTCTGCAATGTTAGAACTAAATTTTGTAAAACAGAATTGACTAAGTTACCTGGTTCTCCGTCTCGCGATTCGCTGGGGATTCCACCACTGCCCGAATTAGCAAGTCCAGAACGAGGGTTTTCCAAAGTGTTGTTATTTGGAGTTGGTGTTGGTGGTGCAATAGGTAACTGGCTGACAAAGGCCTCAAGAGCTTTATTGACCTGTTGAGCGATTAGCTTTTGCAAAGCTTCATTGATAGCTTCATCGTTTTCAAATTGAGCATTTGCATTTGAATGAGATCCATCAGGAGTGCCTTCTCGAGATCGCCGAGGGGAGCTTTGTGGAGAAGGGATCGAGGTGCGATCATCTTGTGAATTCCCCTGGAGTTGATGGTTTCCTTGGTTTCCTTGGTTGTTGTCATTAACGTCTGACATGATTGATGCAACAAAAAAGGTTAGGTTAAGAAAGAATAGATTATCAGATTCCCGGTAACGGAACCAATTTGTTTAACCAAAAAATAGTAATTTCAGTCAAAGCTTTATTTTAGAAGAACACGGGTTACTGATAATCAATATATAAAATGAATGAAAGAAATTGTCTTTGATAATAATAAGAAGAACAGAAGAAAACAAAGTAATCAGTATATTCCAATGATATTTCGTGTCCTTACAAATGATCAGTATTCTCCTTTTTATAGCTATTTCTCAGATATATGTTTTGCCTTTGTCATAATAAGGCCATTATAGACAATTAAAGGCATTTAATGTTACGTTAAAATGACAATCATTATAATTCAATACAGATTTTCTAACATTTTCAGTATTTAATGCTTATTAAATACTGTATCCGTACTCTCTAGTGCTGTCAGATTCATTCTCCTTAATTTTTGGACTTAAATAGGTACGAGAACCGAGTCTTTTGATTATCTGCTCGTGTCTCTGCTCGTACCTCTGCTCGTATACGTTGCAACCCGTGCCTCCTTGCTAATCATCATTCTTTGACCAGCTTACGTGTCATGACATGTCATCTTTCAATTACTTCAATATATATAAACTCAATTTTCCCAATACATGTAGTATCAGCACAACCGACCCCATGTACTGGTAAGTGTCGAGCCTAACCTCGACGAAGTAGTGACGAGGCTATGAAAATACACCTACATAATAAACTTGTGCAATTTAACAACATATGTACAAAAATAACAACAAATAGAAGCTAGACAAGTAATATCGGGAAGGGGGCATGCTGAGGGGGATACGAGATAAGAGAATCACAGCAGGGATGATAAACAGAACAGTCAATATGCCTTGAACCAGTGAAAATGATTAAACACAAAAAAGGAAAGTGCACGGAATCACCCTTCGTGCTTTTACTCTCAACCTTACCATATAAATGAACAAAAACGACACGGCATCACCCTTCGTGCATTAACTCTCATAGCATGGCACGGCATCACCCTTCGTGCGTTAACACTCACAATATGGCACAGCATCACCCTTCGTGCATTCACACTCACATACGGCACGACATCACTCTTCGTGCATTAACACTCTCCCTTACCACATAACAATGAACAAGTAAAAACAGGGAGATAGGATCAATAAGTATAAGCCTTACTTCAACAACGGTTCCACAATACCAATCTCAACTTGGAATCCATAATCAATTATCACCAAAGCTCATAATCATGATAAGAACAATCAATTTAACAATTAACTAGTCTAAGCATGGATAATATGATCAAGGAAAGCAACAATTACAAAGAACAAGTCCCACCCGCATGTTGTAACCCGACAACAACGCATAAGTTCGTCACCTCACATATACGTTGTACCCAACATCTAAACACGTAGCAAATAGACAAATAAGTCCTAATCCCACAAGTCAAGGTTAACCATGACACTTACCTCGCTCCAAAGACCTAATTCAAAGCTCAACCACCGCTTTGCCTTTCAAACAAGCCTCCGAACCAATAGAATCTACCAATTTACCAACCAAACGATTCAAATTAAGCTTTAGGAACTACCCACGATTGTAAAGAATTCAAATTAGGTCATTATTAAAATGTCAACAAAAGTCAACACCCGAGCCCGCTTGGTCCAAACCCGAAATTCGGATCAAAACCCGATTACCCATTCACCCCCGAGCCCGGTTATGTAATTTGTTTTGGAATCCGACCTTAATTTGAGGTCTAAATCCCTATTTTTTCAAAAATTCCTAATTCTACCAAAACCCCCAAATTTCCACCATAAAAACACTAGATTTTAGGTTAAAAACTTGTGAAATGTAATGAAAGATTGAAAGATAATGGGTTAGAATCACTTGCCAATTATTTTGGGAAGAAAGAGTCTTGGAAAAATCGCCCCTAGGGTTTTCTTGTTTTGAAAATTTGAAGAATGAGTGAAAATCCCGTTTTTCTAACTATTTGATCAGTTGCAGACATCGCATTTGCGACCTGAGCTACGCAAGTGCAAACCCAGCAAATGCGAACAAGTCTTCGCAAATGCGAAGAATGACTATGCCTGCTGCCTTCGCAAATGCGAACCAGTGTTCACAAATGCGGACTGCCAGGATCGCAAATGCGATCAAAATTTCGCAAATGCGAAGATCCTCCCCCCAGCCCACTGCTCGCAAATGCAAATTCTGCAGATCAGTTGCAGCAGCTGCTATGTTTTCTAAGTTCAAAACACTCAGTAGCCTATCCGAAACTCACCCGAGTCGTCGGCGCTCCAAACCAAACATTCACACAAGTCCTAAAAAATCATATGAACTTGCTCGTATGGTCAAATTGCCAAAATAACACCTAGAAGTACGAATTGAACACCAAATCAAATGAAATTTTCAAGAAAACTTTAGAACTTCTATTTTCCCAACCGAACGTCCGAATCACGTCAAACTTACTCCGTTTCTTACCAAATTTTACAGACAAGTAATAAATATAATAATGGACCTGTACCGAGCTCCGGAACCGAAATACGAACCCGGTATCAACAAGACCAAACATCAGTAAATTCCTAAAATCATTAAACTTCCAAACTTTTAATTGTTCATCAAAAATTCATATCTCAAGCTAGGGACCTCGGAATTCGATTCCGGACATACGCCCAGGTTCCTTATTTCGATACGCGCCCACTGGAACCGTCAAACACGGATCCGGGCCCGTTTACTTAAAATGTTGACCGAAGTCAACTCAAAATAATTATTAAGGCAAAAATTCTTATTTTTATTAGTTTTTAACATATAAGTCTTCCGAAGACACACTCGAACCACGCAGGCAAGTCGAGAAAGGCTAAAATGAGTTATTTGAGGCTTCAGACACAGAATTGGGTTTTAAAACATGAGATGACCTATCGGGTCATCACATTCTCCACCTCTAAAACAATCATTCGTCCTCGAGCGGACATAGAAAAGTACCTGGGCTGGTGAAAAGGTATGGATATCTACTCGCCATGTCCGACTCGGACTCCCAAGTTGCTGCCTCGATGGGCTGACCTCTCCACTACACTCGAACTGAAGGATACCTCTTTGATCTCAACTGGCGAACGTGTCGGGCTAGAATAGCCACCGGCTCCTCCTCGTAAGTCAAATCCATGTCCAACTGGACAAAGCTGAAATCTAGCACATGAGACGGATCACCGTGATACTTTTGGAGCATGGACGCATGGAATACCGGATGAACTGCTGACAAAGTAGGTGGCAATGCGAGCTTGTAAGCCACCTCACCCACTCTCTGAAGAATCTCAAAATGTCCGATGTACCTAGGGCTCAACTTGCCCTTCTTTCCAAACCTAATTACACCATTCATGGGTGACACACGGAGCAACACTCTCTCTCCGACCATGAATCAACATCACGAACCTTACGGTCGGCATAACTCTTCTGCCTGGACTAAGCTGTGCGAAGTCTATCCTGAATGATTTTAACCTTATCCAAGGCATCCTGTACCAAATCTGTACCCAATAACCGAGCCTCCCCTGGCTCGAACCACCCAACAAGCGATCGGTACCACCTACCATATAATGCCTCATAGGGAGCCATCTGAATGAACTCGACTGGTAGCTGTTGTTATAGGCAAACTCCGCAAGTGGCAAGAACTGATCCCAAGAGACTCTAAAGTCGATAACACAAGTGCGAAGCATATCCTCCAATATCTGAATAGTGCGCTCGGACTGTCTGTCCGTCTGAGGATGAAATGTTGTACTCAACTCAACCTGCGTGCCCAACTCATGTTGTACTGTCCTCCAGAAATGCGAGGTGAACTGCGTAACTCAATCAGAAATGATAGACACGGGCACACCGTGAAGACAAACGATCTCGCGAAAATAAATCTCTGTCAACCACTTTGAAGAATTTAACTACCACAGGAATGAAATGTGCTGACTTGGTCAGCCTGTTTACAATGACCCAAACTGCATCGAACTTCCTCTGAGTCCATAGGAGTCCAATAATGAAATCCATAGTGATACGCTCCCACTACCACTCAGGAATCTCTATCTTCTAAAGCAAATCACCAGGTCTCTGATGCTTATACTTTACCTGTTGACAATTTAGACATCGAGCTACATATGCAACTATATCCTTCTCATTCTCCTCCACCAATAATGCTGCCGCAAGTCCCGATACATCTTGGCGGCGCCCGGATGAATAGAATACGGGGAACTGTGGGCCTCTTCTAGAATCAACTCACGAAGTCCATCCACATCAGGCACACAAACACGATCCTGAATCCTCAAAACTCCATCATCTCCAATCGTAACCTGCTTGGCATCACCGTGCCACACCGTGTCCCTAAGGACAAGCAAATGAGGGTCATCATATTGCCGCTCCCTGATGAGCTCGAACAAAGAAGATTGAGCGAATGTACAAGCTAGAACACGACAAGGCTCAGAAACATCCAATCTCATGAACTGATTGGACAAGGCCTGAACATCTAATGCGAGCGGTCTCTCGCCGACTAGAATGAATGCAAGGCTGCCCATACTCACTGACTTCCTACTCAAGGCATCGGACACCACATTGGCCTTCCCGAGATGATACAAGATGGTGATATCATAGTCTCTCAATAGCTCCAACCACCTCATCTGCCTCAAATTGAGCTCCTTTTGTTTGAACAATTACTACAAACTCCGATGATCCGTGAATACCTCACACGATATGCCATAAAGATAATGCCTCCAAATCCTCAGCGCATGAACAATGGCTGCCAGCTCTAAGTCATGAACAGGGTAATTCTTCTCGTGAACCTTCAGCTACCGCAATGTATATGCAATCACCCTGCCATCCTGCATCAATACCGCAGCAAGTTCAATACGAGATGCATCACAATATACCGTATAAGATCCTGAACCTGTGGGTAACACCAACACCGACGTCGTAGTCAAAGCAGTCTTGAGCTTTTGAAAGCTCGCCTCACACTCGTCTGACCATCTGAACGGGGCACCCTTCTGGGTCAACCTGGTCAACGGGGCTGCTATAGATGAGAACCCCTCCACAAATCGATGGCAATAACCCGCCAATCCTAAGAAACTCTGGATCTCTGTAGCTGAAGTAGGTCTAGGCCAGCTCTGAACTGCCTCAATCTTCTTAGGGTCTACCTAAATACCCTCTGTCGACACAACGTGCCCCAAGAAAGCGACTAAGTTCAACCAAAACTCACATTTTTAAAACATAGCATATAACAGGCTGTCTCTCAAAGTCTGAAGAACGAACCGAAGATGCTGCTCATGCTCCTCTTGACTGCGGGAGTAGATCAAGATATCATCAATAAACACAATCACAAAGGAATCCAGATAGGGCTTGAACACCCAGTTCATCAAATCCATAAATGTTGCTGGGGCATTTGTCAGCCCAAATGACATCACTAGAAACTAATAATAACCATATCGAGTCCGAAAAGCTATCTTAAGGACATTGGATGCCCTAATCCTCAACTGATGGTAGACAGACCTCAAATTGATCTTTGAAATCACCTTGGCATCCTGAAGCTGATCAAATAAGTCATCAATGGGTACTTGTTCTTGATGGTGACTTTGTTCAACTACCGATAATCTATGCACATCATCATCGATCCATCCTTCTTCTTCACAAACAACACGGGTGCACCCCAGAGCGAGATACTAGGCCTAATAAAGCCCTTATCAAGCAAATCTTGCAACTGCTCCTTCAATTGTTTCAACTCTGGCGGGGCCATATGGTATGGCAGAATAGAAATGGGCTGAGTGTCCGGAGCCAAATCAATACAGAAGTCGATGTCTCTGTCGGGTGGCATCCCCGGTAGGTCTGCAGAAGACACATCTGGAACTCACGAACAACCGGTACTGAATCCATGGAAGGAACCTCCGTACTGGAATCGCGGACATAAGCCAAATAAGCTAGACACCCCTTGTCACGACCCGGATTTTCCACCCTCGGGAGTCGTGATGCAGCCTACTAGTGAAAGCTAGGCAAGCCAATCAATTGAACTATTTTTTTAATCCGATAACAGTTAAGAGCAAACAATTAGATAACAACAGAATTGAATAAGCGGAAGACTGCATTGTAAAGTTTTAGTAATACTGCTAATACCAGTCCATAACAAATCTACCCAAGACTGGTGTCACAACTTCAAGACTATCTAGTAGTACTACAAATAAAGGTCTAAAAGAAATAAATACAACACTGTCTCTGGAAATACATGAAAGAAACATGAATAGTAGATAGAAGGAGACGCCAAGGTCTGCGGACGCCTGCAGGAATACCTCGGGTCGCCTGATGAACAAGAAATAGCAATCTCACTGAGGTCCGAAATCTACAGCACTGGGATCTGCACAAAAGAGTGCAGAGTGTAGTATCAGCACAACCGACCCCATGTGCTGGTAAGTGCCTAGCCTAACCGCGGCGAAGTAGTGACGAGGCTAGGACTAGACTACCAAATAAACCTGTGCAGTTAAATCATATACAGCGGATGTCACACCTCCTTTTTCCTACACCCCCGGAAGGGTAGAAGGTATACGGGAGTTTTTGCCAATTTAAGGTGACAACCGAAACGGGATTTATTTATTTAAAGATTCAGAGTCGCCAATTGGGATAATTTCTGGTGTCCCAAGTCACCGGTTCAAATCCTGAATCGAGGAAAAGATTGACTCTGTTTTACAGTCCGCGAACACAGAAATCTAGGTAAGGAATTCTATTAACCCGGGAGAAGGTGTCAGGCATTCCCGGATTCCGTGGTTCTAGCACGGTCGCTCAACTTTTATAATTGGCCTATTATCTGATTTTAGTACATGTTTTAGCCTATGGTTCAATGTTAACTTTGCAACTGCTTTTATTTAATTATTTTTAGGAAGATTTTAACGTCACATAAAATGCGTTTTGAACCACGTCACATAAATGCACCCGCAGTCCGCAATACATTTCATCTAACGTTGTTAAGATTTGGATTTGGATCACATAAATGCACACCCGAGTTTAGGAAAGTAATTTTTATAGCGCGCCTAAAGCAACTACGCACTTTCAACTTTGCGAGGGCCATGGAAAATTCGCTAAATGGCACGCCTCGATTTCTAAAGATTTGAATATTAATCAAATGAGGGCCATGCATTTTAAAGTTTTGTTCGGCACGGCACACCTCGATTCCAATTTTAAAGGGAACTCAAACGAAACCTTTGAGGGCTATAAATATGCTTTAACTCAATGTGGCACTCCCCAATTATTAACTGAACAAGAAATCAAATTAATCAAACTTCAACTCTGATTTTAGAACAATTAATACAGCTTAACTAAGCTAAATTTCTAATTTTGCCTCTCATGCATCTTTGGGTCACTTCTGCTACCACGACAGTCCAGCAACCAAACAAATGAGCTACTAGGCTCAATAAACAAGCCCAAATAGCAACAACAAGCCATCTTCCCTTGCAAATAATCTCAGAACCCAAAGCTCGATGAGCCCAATCCTTGTAAAGAGCAAGGTTGAGGGTCCTTGACTCATCATCGAGTCTCTGCCCAAAGCAACGACCCCTTTACACTCAATCACAAAATGATGGATTTCATTACCACCCAATAATTAGTACATCAGGAACCCTTGAACACTACTGAAAACATATGCATAACTTTGACTATATTTATAGTACATTTAACAAGTGTTCATGCCTAAATCCAAACTCAAACTCACGCACAGCCCTAAAAAAAACTTCAAACCCATCAACTTTGTCTTAAACCAACAATTATGAAATCCAGATAATTCACTTAAGTCCAAATATCAACACCAAACTCTTAAGGAGCATAAATTTACTTCTACAGCATATCAATAACAATACAACATGAGACAGCCAAATTAACATATACAATTCATGGCTTATTACAGAATATTCAAAGAAATAGAAGAAACAAAGAGAATCCGAAACAATTTGTATTCAATCAGGCTTCAATTGGAAATACATGTTCCTAGCTACTTGTTGACAGTGGTTTGGACTAATACCTGGTAAGGACCAAGGAAAAACCAAAAGAAGTGAAAGATCAGCAGTAAGTAATAGCGGGAATCAGCCCAGATTCAGCCAATAAAACAGTGAAATCCACTCAGAAATATCAATGGAACAGCAGAGGAAATCCAAAACCAACTCTAAACCACTCTTGAAATCCCAACTTGAAAACATTTTTAACCAGATGCCATGACTTGAAAATAACCTTTTCAGAAGTTTTTTAAACCAAACACAAGAGATCCAGAAGCTGAAACTTAATGTGATTCAAGCAATTTCAACAAAAGAATCCAGAATTTCAAGTGTTATTTCAGAATTCACTCCAAAAAGGCCCAGCCGTTTCTACTTTTCAGGGTTCTCATCTCTGATCCAACTAGATTCTGATTTTACCAAGAACAGAGAATAAGCACTTTTTTGAAAACTAAATTTTAACTACATGACTGACTAATAAGCAAGCAAAGAGTGAATTAGGTTATTAAAATGAGACGACCTAATTAAATTAACTTATGAGACTGAAACAAAAGCAAAATCAGAGATTCAAGCATGTTATTAACAAAATTAGAGAATAGACCTTTAAACTTCAACAAGAAAACTGAGCAACAAAATTAACACCATTCAGAACCTTGTTCGAATCAATCCTCTTCAAGAAAGATGAGAAGAAAAGAAAAGGAATAGGACATGAATCAAAAGTGGACAAAAGAAAGGACAAGGAAAGCTTACCGACTACAACTCGACCCCAACGCTGGACTCGCTGATTTAACACAATCAGTGTTAGTCGTTTGTTCTTTGTTAAGAACAAACGACCAACACTGCTTATGCCAAATTAGACTTGAAAATCTTGAGGCTTCGGACGCCTATGGTCATGCAAGACACAGAATCATAGACAAAGCGATTTGGCTTCTTAGGGATTCGAACTTTGATTCGAGATTCGAAGGGATTGAGAAAGATTCGAGGGGAGTTGTGCTGAGATTTGGAGAGAGGAGGGTGAGAGGGTTCAGGGGTGTGGTTTTGAAGTTGGTTTGAAGCGGCGTCATCGGCGAGTGGACAGGGCGGCGGACTAGGTTTTTTGAGATAGAGGAGATGAAGTGAAGGAACATTTTGGGTGAACTGACTGGTCTCTGAGGTATTTCGGACACTCTTAAGCGAGAATGGAGATGTGTTTTGGATCGTTGGATGAAACAAAATGAAGGGCCAGGATTTGTTAAAGCTATACTGAACTCGAAACGACGTAGTTCCACTCCCGTACTACGTCGTTTCAAAGGCCTGGGTGACTGGCTACTTGGACCGGGTAAAATAGCGGGTTCTGGCCAATTTGACGGGTTAATGGACGGGTTTCAGTGGAACATGCTTGGGCCTGGGGAAAATTCAATTAATGAGCCCAAAACTTAAATTCCCTTGTTTTAAGACCTTTTTCTCTTCTTTTTTTCAAATTCAAATTTCCTTTTCCAAATTAAAATAAAATCCTAAGTTAATTCCTAAAACTAAATTAACCTACAAAATTATATTAATTACCCCACATAATATTCACCACAAATAAATTATTTCCCAAATTAAAAAGAAACTATAAAGTTTAAGGTTAAAAAGTTAAAAATGCAAAGTGAGTTATATTTTTTGTGATTTTTTCTATTTTTTGCAAACAACTAAATTACTAATTAATCCAAAAATACAAAATTAGATCCTAAATGCAAATGCAATGTATTTTTGTATTTTTTCATGAATAAAATAAAATAAACGTGCACAGACAAATACAAACAACTGAGAAAACTCCACAAAAATTCCCCAAAATGGCAAATAAAAAAAATCTATTTCTTTGGGATGCTGTAGGAGTAATTCATATAGGGCAAAAATCACGTGCTCATAGCTGCCCCTCTTTGCTCGGAAACACGAAGAGTTTTCGTGCAAAGATAAAGTGAGCGGATACGAGCGATTTTTGCCCGTTTTGAATACTCCGTGGGAAGCATATTTGAAAGATCCGACCGCACCCTGCTTCCGAGGTTGCCTACTTATCCTTGGCTATAAAGGAATCAGGTCAGTGTAGTTCGGGAAGCTGGGACTACCATGAAGCTGTGATTTCACTGTTGCTGCTGCTGCTGCTACTACTGCTTACTGAACTCCTTATTACATCATGACAAAATAAAAGAAGCTAGAACAAACTATGATCTATGCATTACAAAAATCCTATCTATATCCTCAAACTTGATCTTGTGGTTCCTGTTGCCTTGTTGACTTGTGTTCCCCAGGTGAAGTTCCTTTGTTGTCGACTTGAATTGCAATCTGAGATGCTTTCCCTTTTCTTCAGGTGGGCGCCTGATTGCTAAACTTGAACCATATTTCTTCGAACATTGTTGCTTTGTTCTTCAGGTGGTCTCCTGATTACCAACACTTGAATTACTGCTTTGTTCTTCAGGTGGTCTCCTGATTACCGACGCTTGCATTGCTTTATTCTCCAGGTGGGCTCCTAATTACCGACGCTTGATTTGCTTTGTTCTCCAGGTGGGCTCCTGATTACCGACGCTTGAGTTGCTTTGTTCTCCAGGTGGGCTCCTGATTACCGACACTTGAATTGCTGCTTTGTTCTTCAGGTGGGCTCCTGATTACCGACACTTGAATTGCTGCTTTGTTCTTCAGGTGGGCTCCTGATTACCGACACTTGAATTGCTGCTTTGTTCTTCAGGTGGGCTCCTGATTACTGACACTTGAATTGCTGCTTTGTTTTTCAGGTGGGCTCCTGATTACCAACACTTGAATTGCTGCTTTGTTCTTCAGGTGGGCTCCTGATTGCTGAAACTTTCTGTGTTCCCTTTTTTTCCATGTGGGTTCCTGCAATCAAAACAAACAAAACAAACGAAATTTTCTGCCCCAGTTTGCACTAGGAAGATTTGTGAGTTGTTAGCAAAATTGTAAACCACTTATACTACTGATGCAATGATGAGAGAAAACTAAAGACTAGACTAGGATGTGCGTCTCCTACGAGTAAAACCAAGAAACTTTGACTAGCAAATGCGTCCGCTAAAATAAAACCTGAATGAACCAAACTAGGAAGTGCGTCTCCTAGGGGTGAATTTAAATGACCAAGACTAGAAAGTGCGTCTCCTAGGGGTGAATTTAAATGACCAAGACTAGGAAGTGCGTCTCCTAGGGGTGAAAACTTCAGTGACTAAAACTAGGAAGTGCGTCTCCTATGAATGAACCCTCAATTTAGGAAGTGCGTCTCCTAAAAGAATAACTTGAAAGACCTTGATTAGGAAGTCTGTCTCCTACATGTAAAACTTCAATGAACCAGATTAGGAAGTGCATCTCCTAGGGTCGAACTTAAATGACTCAAACTAGGAAGTGCGTCTCCTAGGGGTGAAATCTCAATTCAGGAAGTGCGTCTCCTAAAATAAAATATAACCTGAAAAAGCTAGACTAGGAAGTGCGTATCCTAGGGGTGGAACTTCCATGACAACTAGGAAGTGCGTCTCCTACGAATGAACTTCTCAATTTAGGAAGTGCGTCTCCGTATGGGTAAACTAGGAATGAACCAGACTAGGAAGTGCATGTCCTAGGTCCGAACTTAATGACACAAACTAGAAAGTGCGTCTCCTAGAATGAACTCTCAATTT
>NW_017678866.1:0-2663 GCF_001879085.1 Nicotiana attenuata
GGAGAGGTTATGTGCTGCAGTGTCAGAAGTGCCAATGAGGCGCTGGTTGTTTGGTTCTGTTGATCGGGCTAAGTGCAGTATGAATAGAGTGAATGACTCTCGAAAATGGTTCTAATGTGTTCAAGATGCTTCATGTAGCAATTGGGTATCTCAAAGTCGTATATGTGGTTAGAATAAAACATGTCTATCCCTCAAGTAACCAATGTTACACTCACCCTTGATACCACATTGCATTGGTATTATACGACGTAATTCTGTGATTTCAGGCCATCCATACGAAAATTTGCATACTACTGCATACTTCAATCCCTCGATGATGTTCATACGTTCTACCTCTGATTCAGTAAAGCAAACAAGAGGTTGACCTTGAAAAAACTTTGCGCGTCTAGGCACTATAGGCTCGACATTCACTGCCTGATCGTGCATGGAAGTTTTATCCATTGTTGGGTTAACAGCCTTAGCATAGTTCATGGTTTGTTGATCCTTTGTAATAGTTGTAGGCTGGGAATTAGTATTATTGGTTGCAGGGGGCTGGGCAGTGGTGGTATGAGGCTGACCAGCCGAAAAAGTTGGCTGGCCGCCGGCCGGCGTGGCCATGAGAAGGCTGCGATTACTTTCTCTCTCTAGTCGCCTACTGTTGTCGCCAGAGCCTCTCTCACTAAATCGCTGAGTGGGGTTTTTCCGGGTTTTGGGGTTTAGGGTTTTTTTTTTTTTTAAGCAATCCGCTCGCGGGTCGGATTTTTTTTTTTTTTTTAAGCAATCCACTAGGCAGGTGCCTAGGGCTAGTTTTATTAATAATAAAGAAAAACCCATAGGACAAGTACAATGCTAACCCTAATGAGGCAAATAGAAACCTCACTACCTAACAAGCATGTAAGAAAAATGAACTAGCTAACACTAAGTATTCTATGATCATCACAGAGTTTATAACATACTCTGTGATGATACTACATAGAATTACACTAACGTGATGATAAAATAAACAAATGAAGAAACCACCATGGTGCTCTCTTTTGTCTAATCTTGTAATATCTTCAATTTGTAATCCCTTGTCTTTGTCCACTACTCTTTTCAAAATGTCTTCAAAATTCATGTTTTTTTCTTCGAATGATTGGACTTTGTAGATGTGGTTTGAGTGACCTGTTTTTGTTTTTCATTTCTCATTGGAAGTCTCCTTATATTTGCATCTTCATTCACCCTGCCGTCCCAACTTTTGTCCCTTGAACGACTCTTCTTTCTTTTTCCACTATGCATTGGCGATAAATCACCTTTTCTTGCTGCCTCTACTCTACATTGTTGTAATATTGCATCTTCCTCTCCTTTTTCATACAAGTCTCTCCCTAAGTGTACTGGTTTTGGAGCATTTTGACTAACACCAAGTGACACCATTGTGTTTCCATCTTTGTTTTTAGCCTCTATTGCCTTGCTTTGATTTTGTTCCATAAGTTGCATATTCTTTTTGCTCCTACTAACGCGTCCAGTGCTACCCGCAGTAGATATTAAAGATTTAACTGGATTTAAAGAACTAGGACTCACCATTGCATCTAATAGCTTTCTCTCCTCCGTTGAAATAACTGGACTGGTTATAAAACTTAGTTTCTGTCCAGATTTTGCTGTTGTACCTTCTCGATCATCAATAGGACTAGCAGTTGTGATAACCTGCATTGTATTGCTGGTTGTCTCAAGTTGCAGCTGCCCAGAGTTTTGTGTCGACTTTGTTGTTCCAGCACCTGTAGGTTTAACATGTGAGATGTTTGGACTATCTTGCTGCTGTTGCACAGAACCTGCATGCATTGCAGCTGCTATTTTTTGTATGTTAGGGTTTGAAGAGTTACTGGGCATGAATATAGGAGCATTAAGGTTCAAGAGACTCTTTGAAGTTGCTGTTGGCACTCGAGCAGCTGTTACCATTGCTAATGAGTCAATCTCCTCACCAACACTATCACAATCAACTTCATGATCATCCTCTTCTGACGAATAACCAGCAAAACCATCACCCCAATCTTCTTCATCATCATCCTCCCTTTGATCTTTCCAAAGTTTGGACTTGCTAGCCATCAGCCTCAAATTTGCATGTATAACCTTATTGTTATTCCCCGTTGAAGCCATAAGCTGCCCAGCTTCACCTTCAGCCTCTCCAAAAGACTCCATGGACTGTGAAGGGACTTCAAATACGGACGTATTTAGGGTGGCCAAAGGTTGTTTAACCATGGTATTATTCATCATTATTTCCTTTTGAGCATCTTTAATAATTTGTTCAACCTGTGGATTAGAGAAGTGCAGTGTAGGTACATTTGAACTATGGGCCTGAATACTCATCAATTCATTCCCCAGTTTACTCTTTGAGACATTTGGTCGAGCATTCAAGTTTTTGTCTAAATCACCCTTACCTTGCCCTCCTTGTTCAATACTGGGCATTGGACCATGTTGTTTGGCTATCACCCTATCATTTAAACCAGTTTTACCATCTTCAACATCCCTAGCAGTAGCAAGAACATCAAAAGAATTTGATGTAGAAACAATGTTCAAGGCATTAGGTCGAACACCTGGATCCTGTAACTTTGGTGAATCCCCTCTCTTAACAGGCGATTTTGAACCTGTAACCACGTTCCAAATTTCTCCCTTTTTACTCAAATCATCTCCCTTACCATCCTCAATTACCT
>NW_017678866.1:5276-9133 GCF_001879085.1 Nicotiana attenuata
ACCGACAATCCCCACTATCCACAAAATATCCCCAAATCATTTCATCTCTCCACAGCCTCCTCAGCTCCACCTGAAGCTCACCTAGGTAACATCGACTTTCTTTCTCTTTGTTTTGTGTTCTATCTTTCTCATTTTTGCTCCAATCATCTGTACTAACTTCATTTCTTCTTTGTATATTCATGTATCTGCCTGAGTCTGTATGCCTAGCTGCTGCAACTATGACTTCTCGATTTCTCCGCCTGGCTGCTGCAACTGCTGTGACTATCTGATAGTATACTCCTTCTGGTACGCCATGGATTATCAAACCTCCCTGATGAACAACCAAGGAGATGCATCTGTAGCCTTTGCTCGAATCTGTACCCTCCCTTCCTTTGTAGCTTGTATTTAGATCCTTCCATGTATGTTGAAAAGTATTACTTTCCTTTTTCTTAGTTATTTCTTTACACGTATGCATCATACAGTAAGATTTACTGTCAGTCACACATGTAACTAAAAGGTCCAAAACCTGTGCTTGTTTGCTTTTTATGTCTGCTGTTAATGATTTCCTTTTTGTTGCTTCACAATATGTTCCTCTATTCTCTCGATTTTGTGTTGAGACCCTGTTTGTGACCCTATTATAATCTAGGTTTAAGTTAACCCCGGTGGGTTGAGTACATAGTACTAATACCACCACCTGAAGCCTCCTTAAACCATAGATTATAATTGTGTCACACCACATGTATAGCAGTATTCCTGTCAGCATGATGTATGTATTTATATTGTCATAATACTTGTTGATTTTCCTCTGCTTTTGTTGTTGTGATGCTTTTGAATTCAAAAGTGTAGTTGTGCTATATTCTAGATGTAATTTTAGACCATTGGAATGAATGACAAGCATTGATACCACCAATTGGCCCTCCATTATACCATAGAATGATAGCAGATTCCATATCCCAGCAAAACAACAAACTCTTGTGTTGTAGCTCTTGTATTCTGTTAAAGCTTCCTTAGAATTCCTCTCCTTGGTCTTAATTACCAAGAAAGAGTTGTTCATAGGAACAAACAGAGTAGAATAACAGTCCCCTCTTCCATAAGGATTTGGGGTTCATATGTGCAATTAATGCTGTTTTCACCTGCCTGACTCCCTAGTTTCCAATGAAAAACTAGTCTCTTTGCATGCCCAATTCTCTTAAGCATTCTGAGCCTTTTTTTCTGATTTTAGAACCCTCCAACTATAAGTATCTATGCTTGCCCTGTCTTCATCTCCTAGGGAATGAGTGCAAAGCACTAATACCACCCTATAGAGATGAAATACCTGACAGAACATAGATACTAAGCTCCTACCTGCAAAAAAGAAAACAATGTTAGAATAGATCTGCATCACCATACTCTCCTCTATGCAGATTTGAGTATGATGATTCCCTAGATTAGCTCCTTGACCCTCCTGCATCTCTTTCTCTCCTCTTAATTCCCTGCTACTTTCACTCTGATATATGGACATTGCATCTTATCCTCATTCACTATTCTCCTCCCCTGTACATCTAGATCCCAGAAGTCATAGCACTCAATCATGCCATGATCAAGTGCAAAATTTGCCAAATGGTCTGCCAACTTATTCCCTTCTCTGAAAATATGTGACAGTTTCATCCTGCATCCTTCCTGAAGCTTCATAATCTCTTCTACATATTCCACAATACACCAAGGTGGTTTCCATGTTCCCTCAATAGTATTCTTCATGAGCATAGAATCTGTCTGCAGCCATATTTTAGAATAATTAAGAGTCCTGCATATTCTCAATGCCTCTAAGATTGCTACAGCTTCTGCTTCATTGTTAGATCCTTCAGTAATCCCCTTCCCAATGCATATTTCACATCACCTGATGCATCCCTTAGACAAAAACCAATAGAACTTCTTCCAGGATTCCCTCTTGATGCCCCATCTGTGTTGACTTTTATCCAGCCCTCCATAGGAAACTCCCATAGTACTTTCTCATATTTAAGCCTTGGAGTATAGTTTTCCATCATAGTCAACAAATTAGACCATCTGTGAGGTACTTGTAGGTTAGGTTTCCTCATCTGCACAAGGTGCTGGAGATGTGTTGACACTTGATAGATTACTCTGCTGACTGATACACCTTCTCCATGTTTTAGGCTATTTCTTCTCTTCCATAACTCCCAAACTATGCAAGAAGGTAGAGCCTGCATGACTGGTTTTAATCTAGACACCACAGGTACAGTCCAGCATCTTGTAATGGCTTGGTGTAGAGTCAAACCTTGTACTGATATTCCAGCTCTTGGTAGGAAATACCTCCATACTGTCTCAGCAGATTTTGATGTGTAGAACAGATGCACTAATGATTCCTCCTTAGGTGCAGCACAACACCAACACTTAGATGGCATGAAATACCCCAGCCTTCTCATAAAGTCATCTAATGGTAATTTAGCTTTCCACACCTTCCACATGAAAAAGGAAATCTTAAAAGGAAGACCTCTTACCCAAATCATCTTATAAGCTCTTTTAGGATGATCTCTCCTTCTCAAGTATTCCCAGGCTGTTTTGACAGAAAAATAACCTTTGGGTTCCAGCATCCAAAATGGTCTGTCTATGTCATTTTCTACCAGTGGGGGACTGATCTTCTCAATAATGTGTGATGCTAAATCTTCTGGTAATAGCTCCAATAATCTATCAACATTCCATGCTCCATTCTCCACAAGTTCATACACATTCTGTGTTCCCTCATCTATACCAAAGTCTTGTGGAACAAGAAAATAAAGGGCCCCTAGTCCAGTCCAGTTATCATACCAAAACAAAGAAGAGCCCATCCTCAATTTCCATATTATCTGATGTTCAATAAGATCCCTGCACTCCAACATTTTCCTCCACACATGTGAGCCTTCCCTCCAAGGTACTACTACTGCATTTAGTTTTTTGCAGTATTTCTGACTCATGAAAGAGCTCCACAGACTAGGTTTAGTTCTGAAATTCCACCATAGCTTACAGAATAGAGCTTTGGAAACATCATGTAGGGATCTGAAGCCAATTCCCCCTTCATCATAAGGCATACAAAGAGTGTTCCATGAAGCCCAATGTCTGCTATTTCCCCCAACTGAGCTACTCCAGAAAAACTGAGCAAACAACTTATGCAGTTTATTAATAACATAGTTTGGGGGGTTTACAGCAGATAACAGATGAATTGGTAAACTCTGCAGTACACTAGAAATTAGGACTGCCCTGCCTCCTATAGAAAGCAATTTTCCTTTCCATGACTGTAATCTGTCAAGAACCTTTGTGATCATTGGCTGGTAATAATCAAACCTCCTTCTTGAATAAAATATAGGGCATCCTAGATAAGTAAATGGGAAATCCTTACTTCCAATACCAGTAATCCTCTCAACTTTCCTTACTACTTCTGGATCTGTAAGGTGATGCATATAGATAGCAGACTTGTTCTTATTCACCAACTGGCCAGAAGCAGCTTCATAGAGATATAATATCTCCATAATCAGCCTCAGTGATGTGGCATCTGAAGAGGAAAAGATGATGGTATCATCTGCATAAGCAAGGTGATTTATTTTTGGACTCCACTTTGGCAGTCCAAATCCACAGAAATAGAGATTTTGATGTAGTGAATTCAATCCCCTAGAAAGAGCCTCAGCAGCTAGAATAAAAAGTGTTGGAGACAATGGATCCCCTTGCTTGACACCCCTAGTTGATTTGAAAAAACCTCTTGGTTGACCATTTATAAGAACTGAGTACCAGTTATTCCCTACCAAATCAAAAATCATGCCAATGAACCTCTCACAGAAACCCATCTTTCTCAACACTTTTGTTAAGAAAAGCCAAGACAACCTATCATATGCCTTGGTCATGTCCAGTTT
>NW_017678866.1:10006-10788 GCF_001879085.1 Nicotiana attenuata
AAAATAAATCACAGCAGCCCACTCCACAAAGAAAGAGACACGGCCAGCCCAAGAGAACACTTTGCGCCGATAGCCTCCAAATTACACCTCCAGCCCACACGCATGAATTGCAGAAATAGCCATGACCTGTTGTAAATTGCAATTTAAGCCACCTCTCGTCAGTGCTACTGATTTGCACATGCAGCCTCCCTTGTATCAGCCCAATAAACATTGCTACTGTTTTGCAGAAATAGCCATAGCTTGCTGTAATGTCTCCAATCTCCTGAAATTGCAAATGTAACCACATTGATCTCATAATTGCCCAGCAGCCCAGATCGTTACTGCTTTGCACGAACAGCCATCTCCTTGCACCATCAGTCAAATTACCCTCATTACTGAATTTAACAAATAGCCACACATATGTAAAACATATGTATTGGCTATTTGTACAATCTAATAATGAGTCCTTTCCAAAACAGCCCATATACCCAGTTGTCCAGATGTTTAGCCCAGCCCAGATATCTAACATTTTGCACTGAAAGCCATCTTTCGCCCACCTGAAATTACAACAATAGCCAAAATTCCTTCCCACCTTACTAAAATACAGAACTAACCTATTTGTTACCCTTATCTTCACCCAACACGTGGCTATATCTCTCCAACACCTGTAAAACATATTCAATACTCCCCCCCATTTCCTAATACACCGACAATCCCCACTATCCACAAAATATCCCCAAATCATTTCATCTCTCCACAGCCTCCTCAGCTCCACCTGAAGCTCACCTAGGTAACATCGACTT
>NW_017678866.1:11434-15407 GCF_001879085.1 Nicotiana attenuata
GCATTTCCATTTACACTTTGTTCTTCCTCATCTATTCCTCCAGTTTCCTCCTCACTGTGCATTACATCAGGAATGACTCCTTCTTCTGCATCTTCTTCAACTTGTTCAGACCACAATTTGCCCCCCTTCCATTTTGCTTTGTCACTATTTTTATACATTTCAAAGTCTGCATCTTCTATGTTATCATTATCATTTTCCTTTGTAAGTGCCAAATCAACTCTTGTATCCTGTGAGGGTATCTCCTGAACTGATGTGTTTGTTGCCACAATGTTGCCAATAAAGGCCCTTTGTACCCATGCTGCAGTAGATTCTTGTACCTGATTTTCATAAATTTCCATTTCCCTACTCTTTGCTCTCTCATCTTCTTTGAGGTGTTCAACTTTGCTGCTGTAACACTAGTATTTGGTACATTACCTGTGTTCTTCTTTCCTCCATTCTTGCCCCTGACTGTCCCAGGAGTAGTATGTTTAAACACTGTTGCTGCAGGATTTAGGATGCCTCCACCCTTTGCATTAGGCATTAAACTTTGAGTTCCCTGATCCACCACCAATGCCAATTGATTATTGGCATTATCTTCATTATTTTCCACCTCTAAGACTTCAAACATGTTGTTAGTCTGCACCTGCTGTAGATCTCCAGCATTTTGTTTTTCAACAGGTACTATTTCCTTCCCAATTGTTGTTGTTCCTCCACTCTGCTTGTCATTACCTTGAGCCCTTCTGTCTCTAACCTCTTTCCACTGTGCACCTACATTGCCAACAACCTTTCCACTTGTAAGAATCATTAATGGAGCATTATTCTTACTAGTTTCCTTGTTTGCTTGTACACCACCATCTGTAACAGACTGCTTCTCCACTTTCCTATTATTTAGAAGTTCAGGATGCACCCTCCAACATTCCATTAAGTCATGGCCTTGTATTTTACAATCCTTGCAATATTTAGGTAAATAATCATATTTAATATTCACCCATTCAGTTCTTATATCTCCCGTATTCTCATTGACAATATCCATCCTAACCTTTTTGGGGAGATCAGCTAATAAATCAACTAGCACCTTCACACGTGCACAGCTAGGTCTAGTTTTGTTCATAGTAGCTTGATCAAGGTGTTGTGGTATTCCAACAGCTGAAGCCAATGAAAATAGACACTCTTTAACAAAAAAAGTAGGCAACAGATTTGGGAATGAAATCCATGCCATTACTTTAGGGGTCTCCTCTCCAACTTTGAAGTTAGAATCATAGATCAAAGTACGCAATTGATATTCCTCCCCATGTTTGTCCTTAACATAATAAACACCTTTAGATGAAAAATTAACATAATCCTCCCATAATGTGAACCTCACTAGTATATGTCTATCCCTTAAGTACCCAATGTTGCATTCACCCTTGATTCCACATTGCACTGGAATAATACGTCGCAATTCATTGATTTCAGGCCATCCATACGAAAATTTACATACAACTGCATACTTTAAACCTTCTATAATATTCATACGCTCGACTTCTGATTCAGTAAAGCAAACTAAAGGTTGACCTTGATGTAACGTAGCTCGTCTAGGCGCAATAGGTTCCACAACTGCTGCTCGCTCATCCATGGCAGTGTTATTCGAAGAATTTTTCACTGCTTTGGCATAATTCATTGGGGTTGTTTTATCGCTAGGCAAATTATAGGGCGTTGAATTGTTGTTTGTTGCAATAGGGGGTTGGGTAGAGGACGTAGGGGGCTGACCAGCCGGAAAACCAGGCTGGCCGCCGGCCAGATTGGCCATGGCAGATGATCTCAGCTTTCTCTCTCTAAATTTCTAGAGAGAAGGCAGAGAAAAATCGCTTCGGGGGGTTCTGGGTTTGCGGGTCGGGTTTTTTTTTTTTTTTTTAGCAATCCACTAGGCATAGCCTAGGGCTAGTTTTTATTTATAAATAGAAGAAAACAAACAAGCACAATGTCATGAAATCCTAACGGATGTACGAAAAGGAAATAAAAATCTACATAAGACCTATTATCAATATTGAGCATTATACTCAAAATTGATATCACAAAAATTCTACTCAAAATTGCATCAAAACTAGTCCAAGAAAATAAATGACAGCAGCCCACTCCCCAAAGAAGGAGACACGTCCAGCCCAAAAGAACACATAGGATTTGCATCGATAGCCTCCAGATTGCACCTCCATCCCAAACGCATGAATTGCAGCAATAGCCACTGTTGCAAATTGCAATAAGCAACAGTGCGTGAGTGCTACTGATTTGCACCAACAGCCTTCCCTGTAACAGCCCAATTAACATAGCTACTGGTTTGCAGAAATAGCCACAAGTTACTCCAAAGTCCCCGATCTCCTGAATTTGCAAAATTAACCACATTGCTATATGCAGGCCCAATTCCACCTTTAGTTGTCCACAGCCCAAAGCAGTAGTGATACCGGTTTGCATGAGTAGCCCCAATAAGCCCAAAGTACGCGTATTTGCAAATATAACCCCTGCACTCTCATTTCCTAATCTACGCGTGTATCCCACTATACAACCCTTTATTACACCTAGTGTCCCATTTGTATCTTCTTGTCGTTTCATTTCCACCTGTTTCCGCCCTAGGTAATATCGACCTCCTCTCTCTTCCTTCTCTCTAATGACTTCTTCATTTTTGTTCAAATCAAATCGACTAACTCCATTTTTTATGTGAATCTTCTTGTATGTACCTGAATCAATGGTGTTGGAGGACTGAAGATGGACCTCACAAAGCTCCTGTTTAACTGCAGCTGCTCTGAAGAACCGATGTTGCCATACTTCAAACATCATCAACCACACCCTTCTGCACCTCAGTGGAGTTGCCTGTGAGAACTTCAATCGATTTTGTACTCTCCCTCCCCGGTAGATTGCTGTAATAGAAAAACCTGGATGTATTTCCTTGTTGTAGCCCTTCTCCTTCTCTATTTCCTTCTCCTTTTGCATCATCCAGTTAAAATCACTATAATTGATGATTTTACTGTCTGCAAAATGTGCAAATAAAAGCCCTAAAAGCTGTGCATGCTTGTTCTGTATGTCTGACAGTGTTGTCATGTTTGTACAAAAAAATCCTGTAATCTTGTACGATATCTTGCAATTGCTCTTCTTTGCAACCCCTCTATACTCTAGATTTAATTTAACTCCAGTGGATTGAGTACCTAGTACTAATACCACCACCTGGAGCTTCCTTAAACCAAAGAGTCTAGATATGATTGCTATAACTGTGACAAACCACATATATGCTTGCTTTGCTTGTGCTGTAGTTGTTGTTGATTGATTATCTTGTACTATATCTTCCCTTGCCTTCCTCCCCTTGGATTGAGTACAACAGTACTAATACCACCAAGTAAGATTTGTTCAACGGGAAAGACCTGGAAACACAGATGCATCATCCAGCTGAGTTTTCCTAGAATGAAAAATCTGCTGTCTGCATTCTGTGTACAAATATGACCACCTGTGTTTGATTGTTTTTCTTTTATGTGCCTTGATATTGTTATTCTTATGTGCCTTTGATGTACTGCTACCAACTGTACTATTATGTATTTCCTATTGTCCATGATACTCCTAGGTACTATGCTACACTCTAATTTTAATTCTTCCCCTATGGATTGAGTACCAAGTACTAATACCACCACATGAGGTTTCCTTAAAATATAAAGTGTAGATAGTATGATTGTACCTGCAAAAAAGAACACATCATTAGCAAAAAATTGATCCTTCATGTTCTCCCCTAAACTGGTTTGAACATGAAAAATCACATCTATGGATCCTGCACCCTCAAACACCCCAGTGTGTCCTCCTCCTCCTAATTCTTGGAAACTTTGACCCTCAAGTATGGACATTGTAACTTGTCCTCATTTACTAATCTCCTCCCTTGTGAATCCAACCCCCAAAAGTCATGGCATTCAATGTTCCCATAGTCCAGTGCAAAATTTGCCAAGTGATCTGCTAATTTGTTTCCTTCTCTAAAAATATG
>NW_017678866.1:18828-19476 GCF_001879085.1 Nicotiana attenuata
AAGCACAATGTACATGAAAATCCTAACGGATAGTACGAGAAGGAAATAAAAATCTACATAAGACCTATTATCAATATTGAGCATTATACTCAAAATTGATATCAACAAAAATTCTACTCAAAATTGCATCAAAACTAGTCCAAAGAAAATAAATGACAGCAGCCCACTCCCCAAAGAAGGAGACACGTCCAGCCCAAAAGAACACATAGGATTTGCATCGATAGCCTCCAGATTGCACCTCCATCCCAAACGCATGAATTGCAGCAATAGCCACTGTTGCAAATTGCAATAAGCAACAGTGCGTGAGTGCTACTGATTTGCACCAACAGCCTTCCCTGTAACAGCCCAATTAACATAGCTACTGGTTTGCAGAAATAGCCACAAGTTACTCCAAAGTCCCCGATCTCCTGAATTTGCAAAATTAACCACATTGCTATATGCAGGCCCAATTACACCTTTAGTTGTCCACAGCCCAAAGCAGTAGTGATACCGGTTTGCATGAGTAGCCCCAATAAGCCCAAAGTACGCGTATTTGCAAATATAACCCCTGCACTCTCATTTCCTAATCTACGCGTGTATCCCACTATACAACCCTTTATTACACCTAGTGTCCCATTTGTATCTTCTTGTCGTTTCATTTCCACCTGT
>NW_017678867.1:0-19469 GCF_001879085.1 Nicotiana attenuata
CAGAAATTGAAGCTGTGAACGAACAGAAGTTTGGATCTACTGCTCCACCAGCCGAGGCACGACCAGTTCAGCGATCCTGGGTTCCTCCCCAGCCACCTCCAGTTGCAATGGCAGAAGCAGCTGCAGCCATCCGACAGACAACCTAAAAGACTTGTTTCAGAAAGAAAAGCTGGCCGATAATGAGCTGATATCTCGTTCCTCAGAAATATCAGATGACTTGCAGAGGATTACAAAAGTCTCCGAATCAGGTGGTCTCACTGAAGTTAATGGTTCAAGTTCTGGACAACAGTTGAGTGAGGCACCTATTACAAATGGTGACTCTATCTTGAGCAGCTGAAGTAAATTTGAGAGTTCAAGGACCCTACGCGGCCGCGCTACCTTTTTGCGCGGTCCGCGCTGACCCCGCAGGGGTATTTTTGTCCAGATTTTCCAGCTGGGTATAAATAGATCTTTTTACCATTTTTAGGTTAAGTTTTAGATTCTGAACAAGAGCTGCGCTCGTGAGAACTATTGTGTAGCCTATTTTGGCAATTTTCCTCTTCAATATCATAATTTTTAATTAGTAATCAATCATTATGTTATTTTCATCATCTACTTCTATTGTTTCTTCTTTAATTATGTCTAGCTAAACCCATTAGCTAGGGTTGTGGCTCAACCCTAGTATGGGTAGTTAATGGGTGTTGCATTCTAGGGTGAGATTGAGATTGGGTATTTGTTTGGGTTGATTTTGTGTTTCAATCTAGAATTTGTGGTTGCAAACATGAATTCAAGCTTAGTGGGTCTAACTCTTCTTGATAAAGAGAGTCATATGACCCTAAAAGTTAACCCAACAAGGAATTGGGATGGACCCATGAGAATGGTAGTCCCAATTAACGGGTTAAACCTCGAAAGAGTAACTACCCTACTTGAGCCCCAGTTGCCCGGTCTAATTGGCCTACCTAATTGGTCTCGAGAGAGTCAATTGGGCAATATCGTTCTCTCTATCGAGAGGTGTGAGAATGAGTGCAATTGTGCAACGGCTATAGTAATAAACCCAGATTTATCAATTTCCCCTTAGTAGCTTCTACCCGTTAGCTAGCCACCTAGGTAGTGTCACGACCCTAGTGCCTTTTTCCTATATTAAGCACAACTTAACAATATTTCCTTAGCATAATTTAGCTTTAATCCTTAGATTACAATAGTAGTTTTAAATATAAAAACCCCCAAAAATGTTAGGAGTGCAATTAGAAGTACAAACGCAATTCTAAGCTAAACAGGCAATACAACTCCATACGCTGCTCCCTGTGGAAATTCGACCCCGATCCACTATTCGGGTATTAGTTATTGCTACCCACTCTTCCTACCATTGTGTAGTGTTGAGACGGCCGCGATCAACCATCTTCATAGCCCGAGAACACCATGCATGGCCCGAGGATTTCTTTCAATCTTTTGCATATCATTATTCAAAGGCGTTATGGTTCAGAGGCACCATTCTCATAGCCCGAGAACATCATTTCATGGCCTATGAATCCTTTATTATACGCTTCATGGCCCAGGACATCATGGTCTAAGGACGTCATCTTAACCGCCCAAAGACAGCATTCATGGTCCAACGGGAATTTTCATCATGTCTAAATTTACGCACAATACATGCTCGTATTGCTTATATGCAGGTAAACCGGCAAGCAACAGCCATCCCGGCGAGAGCGGTTTCGCTACAGTGCCCGCAGCCATATCAAACCTAACCATTCTCGTAAACCGTCCACTCACCAGCCTTAGATATTGCGTCCGTTTTGAAATATCTTCATCGGCACACTCCGTAGGTGAATCACTGAACTACATACGGCCTGATTCCTGTAATACCAGGGATATGTAGGCAGCTCGGAAGCCGGGGTGCGACCTGAATCTTCCCAATCCTTTCGCTCGGTCAAAATTGGTCATTGTATCTTTACCCGAAAGCTCTTTCATCCTTCCCGGGTAAAGAGGGGCAGCTGTTGACACCCAATTTTCCCTATATATTTTCAGTATGCAAAATACTTTCAAAATAGCTTATATATGCATATATAAGTGTGTCCAAATGTTTTACTATTTTTTCATAATTTTTAAAGGTTTAAATCGATTTATTTCCCTTTTTCATCCATAAAATCCCAATAATTATGTCCAAAATTATTATTTTTTGATGATTCATTTATTGGATCCTTATATTTATGCCAAAATATGATAAAGATAATTTTTGCATATTTTTACAATTTTATTTAGTATTTTTAAAGCTAATTGCATATAATTGTAATATTAGTCGTTTTAAGATTTAATTGTGTTTTATATTCATAAAATTAAGCCCTATATTTTTAAATTGTTATCTACATGCTGTGAATTATTTTAGTGCTTTCAATTTATTCTCAGAAATTTATTTATCATTTTTTATAATTCAAAAAGGGGGAAATTGGCTATTTAAATAACAGCCCATTTGTGTTTAAATTTTAGCCTAAATTTAACCCCAAATCAAGCCCCAATTCTCCAGTCCATTTTAATTTTTTACCTGACACTAACCCTTTTGAAACCAACCCAAACCCGGATCCCCCACCTACCCTTTTAATCTAGGCCGTTGATCACTCGGATCATCGGCCACCATTCACCCTTCCATAATAAACCCAAATGACCCCTTAACCTACCTCATTTCTCACCACCCGCCGCCCTTGAATCCCTCTTCTCTCAATACTCTCTGCAGCCTCACATAAACCCTAGCCGCCGCCACCCAATTCCACCCTAATTCCCTTCAATCCCCACCTAATCCATGGACTCCCATGGTGATTGGAGGCATGTACTCGTCTGCTATGTCTACTGGCTACATATTTTCATGATTCCATGGACAAATCTCGAAGAGATCTGGTCCAGTCCTTGCTCGACTTCGATCTCTGGTCTTTCTCCGGCCATCCATGGTTGTTCAAGTTAGATCCTTGACTTTTCCGGCTAGATCGGTATCTTTTAAAGCCTTTCTCACTTTCTCTGGGTTCTTTGAAACCCTAGCTCTAAGAGCTGTTCGATTTTTCTTTCAGATCTATCTTAGATCTGTGCTTATTACAAACTTCTTAAGAGCTTCTCGAAGGTTCTTCGATTTTTCTTTCAAAATGACTCTCCATTTTTTAACGATTAGGGATCCCTAAACTTTTCTCCGATTTTCAGTGTGTTATTATGATTTTTACTATGTTTGTCCATGTTTTCTGCTACTTGGTTCATCATGCTAAACGCCCTAAGTGTTTTGGCTCTACCTGGGCTTCTGAAACTCTCTTGGTGTATTTTATACGCAGGTTTGGTTCGATTAAGTTCTTTGCGGTTGAATCTTTTTGTCTTGTTTGACTTATCTGATTCTGAGTTCTTACCATCTTTTCAACTCCACTGTTGTTGAAACCCTAATTTCTTAAAAGGTTTTCCTCACTTGTTACTGTGAGACCTTTACTCGTTTCTGACTCTCTTACCTGTTACTATGTTCTCCTTCACTTTTGATTCTATGTGACTGCTTGACCTACTTGACCACCGTACTTCGAATAGGTCTTTTTTGCTACTGAACCCTAGCTTACCCCTACTGCTACTGTATGTTTGTGTTGCTTCTTTTTGTCGACATGTTTGACCCTACATGCCTGTTCATTCCTTGCTATTTATAGGCTGAGGTGCAGAATGATGATCCTTTCTTGATTGATTCTGACCCCCTCAATGTTGTGACTGATTGCAAAAGGTTTTCTTATGAACCCTAATTTTATTCGTTTGTTTAAATTGATTGATTCCCTTCCTTTAATTACTGTGATGTTTTACCTTGAATCTTTTCCCAAAATTAAGCATATTTTTGTACTTAGACTCAGTCATTTACTTGATACTTTTACTGCCCCCTTATATGGCAATAATCAATCTGTCCCCAAACTGATTTCTTTCCTTAATTAAACCTGTTAGTATCCGTTAAGCAGTGATTCCTTAATTAAAGGGAATCACTTGTGCTAATTGATTCTGATTGTGATTATTTCCATGTTTGTGTTGAAACTTTACTTATTACCTTATTCTTCGCTCGTTTTCAAAACTATAAATACCATACCCTCTCTTCTTTTAAACAGACGGACAATTTTAAGTTCAGAACACACACTTACACTCAAAAAACTCCTTCTTTCTTTTACTACTACTTGTGTTATTGCTTTGTCTAGCCGGCTGAAAGCCAAGGCTAGACTGTGGAAGCTTGCTTGCTTTACCTTTCTGCACTTTGCTTCTCTACTGGTATGTCCTAGTTAATTTTTTATGTCTCAACAACAACATGCTTCTTTAAGTTGCTTCAGTTTCTCATTCTTGTCTACCTCTGCTTATGTTTCTGCAGTCAAGTTACACTACTAGCATGCTGTGATATGTTCCCTTCCCCTTTTAAGTTAATGCTTCCCTATATGTGTACTCTGTTAGTCACTTGTCGTGTACTTGCTACCTTATGAATCCCAAACCCCCATATCCCCTATATGTGTTTGTGTTCCTTTGGATGGTTTGTGGCCATGCCAGCATCAGCTATTGCTGTGCATGACCAAACCAGACCCCTGCTGAGGTCATGCAATGTATCCCCACAATCCCTTGCCCCTTTGAATGACTACTGATTCTGTGTAGTTTGAGTTTCACTACTACAACTGTTTTCAAATCACCCTTACCACCTACTATTTCCAACCCAGTTTTAATGAATCCCTTTCAAACTATGTTCTGCACTTCCACTATACTCTTAGAATCTAGGTTTTGCCCCTCTTGTGTGAGCCTTGCCTTGGGACCCTTGAGCTCCCTCTGATCTTGGACGCATAAGGGCCGGCCCTTCCACACTGCACTCATTCTGTTTGATTATACAAATCTGGGTGTGAGCACTGCCCGGGATCCTTTGAGGCCCTTAGGGAACTCTAACACACCCAGATATGAGAAAGGCTTTGAAATTTTGGCTTTTTGAGGTGGTTAATTACATAACTCAGAGAGGAAGTCAAGATCAGGCTTCCTTTGGCTGTAATTTCTTATTCTCCACTTCTTTTGTAATTCAATCATTTGGTCTGTAATAATTTGTAAACATTATGGGGTTGGCTAGTGAAAAGGGATGGGGAATATGCATGTTTTAGCTATTAAAAGGGTAGAAAGCATGTTACTAGGTTTACATTCCTACTTGCGCAATAGAATCCATGCTTAGGACTCATTTCATGCATTAGAGATCCTATTTATTAGGATTTACACTTATCATTTTTCAGCATGTCCATTTCACTATCATACCACTTAGCGATTCCTGCGTTAAATGTATTAATAACCGGTATTTCTGCAATCATGTTCCTACTGCCATATACACGTAGAGATCCTGTTTTAGGCTAAACAACATTAACAAATATATCATCTCTGCATGCCCTAGTAACTGTAATATTTTTGCATATAGAAATCCTGTTTAGGATTCTGCATATATACATCATTCTGCACCTATTTTCATTTAGATACCATGTCTTTAAGATCTCACTTATATTCGCTTAAGCACACTTAGGCTAACTACGAATGCATGAAAAGGAATAAAACAATTTCATTTAGTCTTTACAACTAATTGGCTATAATTTCTATGTGCTGAACACCTAGAACAGCATGTTTAGGTAATAACAATAGTCTCCAACTGTCAGTAATCCTGAATAACTACTGAGCCTTAGGTAATTACTTAAATAAAACTGGAACTGCCTCTGTTTAATTATCAACTGCTACAACCAGCAGACAGGCCTGATTCGGACTTCTTTTCTGAGTTATATAATGAATCTGGTTCTGAGTCAAACACCTTGCTTTAGGATTTAAAATTCAGACCTTAACTGTGTTTAAGTCATGTTGATTGTATGCATTATTTGCGGAGGTATACATGAGCCTTTTAATTGTTTATATGTTTCCCCTCTAAATGCAGTTCTAATTGTTTTGTATGTCGCCTTAGCATTTTACCTTTAAACCTAAGAGTCAGCTTAGAACCTCCTTCTTATAGGAATAGTAGTCCTAAATTCCTCCGGGACTGATAGGAATGGGACGAGTAACAGCATGCAATAGAGGTCGAGACCAATCCTCGCTTTAATACCTTCACGGGGTGGGAAGGGTAGATATGGATATGATGACCGATGCGCTAATACCACGTGTAGCCCCTCTTTTGAGGAGTGATTACCGGGTATCTCATTGATGTGATCCATATTACAAACAAACTTAGGACCCCTTTTTCATTCACAAGCATGCTTAGATTATAACTCTTTTCAAAATCTTGCTTTATTGTTTTTCAAAAACTTGTGTTTTTTAATTTAAAATCCCCTATTATTTGAGCCTTATTTGTTTACTTGCTAATTGCACAAATTCACAAAAAACTATCTGGCCGGGAACCACACTAGTGGATCCTGAGGGGTGCCTAACACCTTCCCCTTAGGATAATTTCAAGCCCTTACCCTTTCTCTGGTTATCAAATATAGTTGTAGTTGAACCCCATAGGTGCCCTAACACACCTTAAAATTGTTAGGTGGCGACTCTTCAAAATACCCAATTCCCAAAAGGAAATGAGTCATTACACCTCCATGAATGTCGAAACCCGGACTCCTCCCCGCGGAGGGAAAAAAGGGGCGCGACAATCAATATAACATGTTGTGGCGTGCAGCCCGATCCCATAATATCACTCTCACTCAGGACCTCGGCCTCACTCAGTCATCAAACTCTCCAGTCTCACATACGGGCTCACAATGTCATAAAACTAGCCCAACAACAATGATATGATATATCAATAAATAACAACTGAGATCGAGATATGATATGATTGCATGAATATGACTGAGTACAAAATACCAATGAAATCAGTATGGGTCCCAACAATATCGGCATAAAGCCTAAACATGATATCTAGAATGATTTACCGCTTAATTACTTTATTACATGGTGAAAACACATATATCAACAACATAGGGCCATTATACAATACCATGGAAACAACGGAGTCACAATTCATAGGTTGCACGCTCACACGCCCGTCACCTAGAATGTGCGTCACCTCAATACCAATTACACAACAAGAAATTCGGGGTTTCATACCCTCAGCATTAAGTTTAGAAGAGTTACTTACCTCGAACAAGCTAATTCCAATACCGAGCAAGCCAAGCGACGCTCCAAGAATGCCGTCACACACGTAGAGACCTCCGAATTGCTCAAAACTAGCCAAAAGCAACTCAAATACATGAAATAAAGTCCAAGGAAACAATTCTAAATGATAAAGATCGAATCCTAAATCAAATCCCAAATCCGGCCAAAAATCACACCCGGGCCCGCACCTCTGAATCTGACAAAACTCAAAAAATCCGACAAACCATTCAATCACGAGTCCAACCATACTAGTTTCACTCAAATCCAACTCCAAATCGATGTTTAAAACTCAAAAATTCATATTATGAAACTTTAGGCCAAAACCCCCAAGTTCCTCTTTAAAATTCCTCAACCAAAAGCCAAAACCGAAGATAGATTCATGAAATATAACCAAAACTGAGTAAAGAACACGTATCCCAACTCATATGACGAAAATTGCTTCAAGAATCACCTTAATCCGAGCTCCCAAACTCCAAAAATGTAAAAATGACCGAAACCCTCGAAATAGAGTACTTTATATTTGTGCCCAGGCATCCTCTTACACGTACGCGGGAAATCCATCGCGTTCGCGGTGGACAAAATATAATTCCAACAAAAATGCTCTATGCGATCGCGTACAAAGAACTGCGAACGCGAAGAAGAAGCGGCCACCGCCCAGCTCAGTCAAACGCTCTACGCGAACGCGTGCAGGCTTACGCGAACGCGATGCTCAAATTGTAGCAACCTACGCGAACGCGTCTGAAGACTCGCGAACGCAATGAACAATTTCTCACAGCCTTCAAAAAACTCTATGCGATCGCGATCCATACCCCGCGATCACGATTAAGGAAACTAGATACTCAGAGTTCTGCAGAACCAGCAATGTAAAATGAAGGAAAAATAGTCTGAAACCCATTCGAAACTGACCCGAGACCCTCGGGACCCTGTCCGAACATACCAACAAGTCTCAAAGCATATAACGGACTTAGTTGAGGCCTCAAATCACATCAAACAACGCTAAAAACACGAATGACACCTCAATTCAAAATCAATGAACTTTGAAACTTCAAACTTCCACAACCGATGCCGAAACCTATCAAATCACATCCGATTGACCTCAAGTTTTGCGCACAAGTCACATTTGACATTACAGACTTGCTCCAACTCCCGCAACCGGAATCCGACCCCGATATCAAAAATTCCACTCCAGGTCAAACTTTCCAAAATTTCAACTTTCGTCATTTCAAGCCAAATTCTACTACGGACCTCCAAATTGCAATCCGGACCCAAAATCACCCAACGGAGCTAACGGAACCATCAAAAATCCAATTAGAGGTCAAATACTAAAAAGTCAAAATTAGTCAATCCTTTCAAATTTAAAGCTTATAGCAGAGAATCATTCTTCTAAATCAATTCCAAATAACCTGAAAACCAAAACCGACGATTCAAATAAGTCTTAATAAATCATATGGAGCTACTCATGCCCTCAAACAACTGAGCGAAGTGTAAATGCTCAAAACGACCGGTCGGGTCATTACAATATCATTAGTAAGAAATTGGTAATGAACTTTGTATAGGGTAAAATCAGTTCGTACTAAATAGTCGTATGACAGGGTGACACGTGGAACCGAAGATAGATGACGCGAGACAGGTGGAAACCGAGACCGGGGACAACAATTTCGATTGGCACCGAGAAGCCCTCGAAGGGAGTGTTACTCATAAAGACAAATGAATGCCTGCCACCAATAAGCCTTCAATGAAGAATATTCTGCATTATTAAATACATAATCCGTTATAGAGAATATGGCATTCATAGCCTGCCGTTACACATTCTTCAATAGTCCCATAATTGTCATTTAATAGGAGCTTGATCCTAGGACCTTGTTCCCTAGGTACAACTATAAATAGCGATTTCAACAGCCATTGTAGTGGGAGAAATTTTCTAACAAAATTATACTACATACTACTAAAAAGCTCAATAATATTTCATTTCTTGCTTATTAATATTGCTCTTACTACCTTCGGAAGCTCTGCTCCCGGAATCACACTATTCACTGTCTTATCTCGATTTCAATGCTAAGTCTTGCATATTATTTAATATACTTATCATTTTAGGATCAAATTGATTTGTTTGTTTATAAACCACATACACATTCAACTGTACCGTTTTACGGGTAAACCGTTTGGCGCCCATCGTGGGGCTTAGACAGTTGCGTAATTGGGTTGATCCTTGCATCTATTACTAACCTGTTTAATTCTTTGTTTCCTAGCGAAAATCATAAAACATGGCAGATAACGACGTCAACATCACGCACAACATTGAGGTCCAAGGAAATCAGCCTCAGCACGAAGGTTCGACCAGCGCTACCCGGAACGAGGGGGATGAAGCCACGTTGGTCCATGGCAGGCAATATTCATGACACATCCAGGAGACAACTCCTAATGATGCTGAGGACGAGCACATTGTGGAAACCGTAAGAATCCTGAGGGAACAATAAAAGGCGATCATGGGTGATCTATCGCAAGAAGATCGGGTCATGACATAGTTTAAGCAAATGTTGTTGGGTACTTCCAAAAATGCGAATGGAAGACGTCTGGTTCCTCTCGGCGCTCCCGCAAACCAAATAGCACAAAGGGTTGATAACAATAACCCTAGTGGTGAGGTTGGCTTTGACAAGCCGGGGGGAACGACAACGAATCTAGTAATAATAACGAGAAATCCCTTTAAAGTCGAACACATGCGGTTTAATAAACGCCCGAATGGATCAAATTCCGAGCGCACTGCCAGTGTTGAAAGGAGCGGACTCAAAGAAGTACACTCAGTTGATGTTCAAACCAAGCGCCGCACTGGAGCTGATCCTGAAGCGGTTTAAAATGCCAGACGTGCCAAAATATGATGGTACTTCAAATCCTCAGGAGCACATCACCACCTATACAATGGCGGTGAAAGGAAACGACTTACCTCCGCACGAGATTGAGTCATTCTTGTTGAATAAGTTCGGAGAGACCCTCACGAAAGGGTCCCTGACGTGGTATTCGTTTTTTCCCGAGCACTCAATAGATTATTTAGAGATGCTCATTGATTCTTTTATCAAGGCCTATGCCGGAGCCCGGTAGGTACAAGCCCAGAAGGCCGATATATTTAGAATTGTGCAGAGAGAGTCCGAAGTGCTACAGGAGTTTATGACTAGATTTTAGAAGGAAAGGATGTTGCTACTGGCCGTGCTGGACGAATGGGCAGCTGAAGCATTCACTAAAGGGCTGATTCTGAGGAGTTCGGACGCTTCCCGGAAACTAAAAGAAAGTCTGCTCCAGTTCCAGACATCCACAACCGCTACGAATCGAAGATAAGAATAAAGGATGATGTCACGACCCGGATTTCCCACCCTCGGGAGTCGTGATGGCGGCTACTAGTGAAAGCTAGGCAAGCCAACCAATTGAATTATTTACCTTGTTTCCATTTTAATCCGTCAATAATTAAGAACCAACATTTAATAAACAACAGAATTTAATAAGCGGAAGACTAAAATGCAATGTTTTAATAATGCTACCAATACCAATCCATAGCAAAACTACCCAGAACTGGTGTCACAATTTCACAAACTGTCTAGGAATACTACAAATAAAGGTCTGAAAGATTAAAACAACACTGTCTCTGAAATACATGAAAGAAAATAGAACAAAAAGATAGAAGGAGACGCCAAGGCCTGCGGACGCCTGCAGGACTACCTCGGGTCGCCCGATGAACTGGAAACAGGAACCTCACTGCGGTCCGAAAGCTACAGCACCGGGATCTGCACAAAAGAGTGCAGAGTGTAGTATCAGCACAACCGACCCCATGTGCTGGTAAGTGCCTAGCCTAACCTCGGCAAAGTAGTAACGAGGCTAGGACCAGACTACCAAATAAACCTGTGCAATTAAATCGTATACAGCGGAAAAATAAAGGCAGAAATTTACAATTTAAAAGTAAGAGGGGGGGAGACATGCTACGGGGAAATCAAGTAACAACAAAAAACAAATAGATAACCGTAAAGAACACCATAACTCAAATATCAACAATAATCAAAAAATCAAAACAAGTACACGGCACCACCCTTCGTGCTTTTACTCTCGTCCTCACCAAATATCAATATAATTGGCACGGCATCACCCTTCGTGCTTTTACCTTACATAATCATGGCACGGAATGATCCTTCGTGCATTATCACTCATATAAAGGCACGGAATGGTACATCGTGCGGCACGGCATCACCCTTCGTACATTAACACTCTCTCACCAAAACAATACACGGCATCACCCTTCGTGCTTTAACACTCTCTCACCAAAACAATGCACGGCATCATCCTTCGTGCTATAACACTCTTCCTCACCCAAACAACAATCACAAACAACAAGGGCAAGGAAATAAATGAAATCACAATAAAACCCCGGCAAGGGAACAATAATGCATCAATCATATCCCAGCAAGGGAAACAATATCAAAAGCAACAACATCCCGGCAAGGGAGATAATATTACAAGCAACAACATCCCGGCAAGGGAGATAATATTAAAAGCAACAACATCCCGGCAAGGGACATAATATCAAAATCCTCTTCTCTTTTTCACATTTACTTCACAACTCAATTCACAACTTGAGCCAATGCTCTATAATGTCAATTGCCAACAATAATTCCACAATTCGTTTCACAACATGAGCCAACGCTCTTCTGTTGGCCAAGATCAGTTGAAGTTTTGAAGAATGACAAACGAACTCAGTAAAGGACCAGGTTCATCTAAGGAGACACAGTTGTTATGGCCCATACACATGAAGTGCACGTGAAAAAGATAAGTCCTTGAGATCAAGCAGCAATATCTTGATGAATATCTTCTGAACTGATCGAAAAGATTGCATATAGGATAAGGAGTTGAAGTCTCCTTATGAAAAGAGAATTACATCCGGATCAAGAATATGGATTAGGAGTTAGAGTTGTTCTTGGACTCGAATTGTCAAAGGATCCACAATTCGAGTTCTTATCAAACTCTGATTACTAACTCTATAAATATAACAATTGTTCTCTTTTACAGGTGAATGCACATAAGCAGAAGTTAAGCATATTTGAGAGCAAAAAGATCAAGTCTGATTTGCAAGCAACATATGCGAGATACAAGTGTGCACGTCTGAAGCTACATGAACTAAGGTAGAAGAACCAGTTTCATCATTGTGTTTATTCTAAGTCTAATTCAATTGTAGTAGATATTGTACCTTTTAGCTTTATCTAGAAGCAATTGTAATAGGTATATTGAGTATTCAAGTTAGAGTTAACTTGAAAGTGTCGCAACAGTTGAGGCTGTGTGCTACACTGGGATTAGAGTTAATCCTTAGGTTTACAAAGAGTTTTGTAAATGCAGTTTTTGGCTCAGTGATTTTAGTGGAGTTTGGGAAAATCCTACTGAGTAGTAGGTCGTGGTTTTTTCACCTTTTGAGCCAGGTGTTTTCCACGTAAAAATCTCTGTGCACTTTATTTTCAGTATTTATTATTCCGCAAACTGCTGTAGTTAGAACACTTAGAAGAACCAGGTTCTTCTAACGCGAAAATTAGGTACCACACAAATCACCCCCCCCCCCCTTGTGAGGTATTGACGTTTAAAACATCATCTTCAATGTTCAATTGCCAACAATAATTTCCACAAATCATTTCACAACTTGAGCTAACGCTCTTCAATGTTCAATTACCGAAATTACTTCAACAAGCCTTGTTCAACGATAAAAATATCACATAAGGCATGAACAATACAAAACGGAGTCATATTAATAATAGCATAAGACTCACGGGCATGCTTGACACCAACTTATAGATACTTGTCACCATGCCTATACGTCGTAATCAACAATTAACACATAGAAAATAGGACACAACACCTAATCCCTCAAGCTAAGGTTAAACCAAACACTTACCTCGATTCCACGAACACAATTCAAGCCTCAACTACCGCTTTACCTCTTGATTCCACCACCAATTCGCTTGTATCTAGCCACAAGTTACTTAACTATATCAATAAATACTAAATGAATCATTTCTAATGCATGGAAATAGGTTTTCTAAAGTTTTTCCCAAAAAGTCAAAAATCGACCCCGGGCCCGCATGGTCAAAACCCGAGGTTCGAACCAAAACCCGATTACCCATTCACCCACGAACTCAAATATATAATTTGTTTTGAAATCGGACCTCAAATCGAGGTCCAAATCCCCAAAAATTAAAAAAACCTAAGTTCTACCCAAAACACCCAATTTTCCCCATGAAAACCTTTGATTTTGAGTTGAAATCATGAAAAAAGATGTTAAAGATTAATGAAAGCGAGTTAGAAATGACTTACAATCAGTTTGGAGAAGAACTTTTCTTTAGAAAATCACCCAAGAGAGTTTAGGTTTTGAAAAGGTTGTAAAAATGGCTGAAATCCCGTCTGAAATTCATTTAGCAGGTCTCTGATGTCGCAATTGCGACCAGGGTTCGCATTTGCGAACCCTTAAGGAACCTGCATTCTTCGCATTTGCGATAAGGGGTTCGCAATTGCGAACCCTGAGGATTTATGCTTCCTTCGCATTTGCGAAGGCATTGTCGCATTTGCGACAACTGGGGAGTTCTGAGTACTTCGCATTTGCGAAGGAATGCTCGCAATTGCGAGCAAGACTGGCCAGGGCTTACTTCGCATTTGCGAAGAGCCCCTCGCAATTCCCAAGATCTCAGACTTCGCATTTGCGATCCCTGATCTCGCAATTGCGAGATCAGAGGCCAGTACCAAACCTGCAACCTGCAACAATTTCCTAAGTCCAAATTTCACTCTGTGGCCTATCTAAAACTCATCCGAGCCCTCCGGGCTCCAAACCAAACATTCACACCACCCTAAAAACGTCATACGGACTTGCTGTGCAATCGAATCATCAAAATAAATCAACAACTATGAATTAAACGCCAAATTCATGCAATCATCCAAGAACATCAAAATTTCCAATTTCTCAACTTTAAGTCCATTTTATACCAAACCAATCCCGATCTTTACCAAATTTTATAGATTCAACCAAATTATTATTTCAAACTTGTACCGGGCTCTGGAACCAAAATACGGGCCCGATATCATCAAATTCAAACATATTTCATTTCCAAAAACTCATATATATTCCAGAAAACAATTTTCTTTAAAAATTCATTTCTCGGGCTTGGGACCTCGGAATTCGATTCCGAGCATACGCCCAAGTCCCATATTTTCCTACGGACCCTCCGGGACCGTCACATCACGAGTCCGGGTCCGTTTACCCAAAATATTGACCGAAGTCAACCTATATTCATTTTAAAGGCGAAATTCATCATTTTTCACAGATTTTCACATAATGGCTTTCCGGATACACGCACGGACTGTGCACGCAAATCGAGGTGAAACAAAAGGGAGGTTTTAAGGCCTCGGAACACAGAATTTACTTTCAAAACGAGTGATGACCCTCCACCTCTAAAACAATCGTTCGTCCTCGAACAGACATAGAAAAGAAGTACCTGAGTCAGAGAAAAGGTGGGGATATCGGCTCCGCATATCGGGCTCGGACTCTCAGGTCGATGCCTCAGCAGGCTGACCTCTCTACTGAACACGAACAGAAGGGAAACTCTTCGATCGCAACTTACGAACCTGCCGATCTAGAATAGCTACCGGCTCCTCCTCATAGGACAAGTCCTTGTCCAACTGGACAGTGCTGAAATATAACACGTGGGATGGATCACCGTGATACTTCCAAAGCATGGACACGTGAAACACTGGATGCACAGCTGATAAGCTCGGCGGCAACGCAAGTCTGTAAGCCACCTCCCCCACTCGATCAAGAATCTTAAACGGGCCAATGAACCTAGGGCTAAGCTTGCCCTTCTTTCCAAATCTCATCACGCCTTTCATAGGCGACACCCAAAGCAACACTCGCTCGCCGACCATGAATGTCACCTCACGAACCTTACGGTCCGCATAACTCTTTTGCCTGGACTGAGTTGTACGAAGCCTGTCCTGAATGATCCTGACCTTTTCTAAGGCATCCTGTACTAGATCTGTACCCAACAACCGAGCCTCTCCCGGCTCAAACCACCCAACCGGCGACCTACACTGCCTACCATATAAAGCCTTATAAGGAGCCATCTGAATGCTCGACTGGTAACTGTTGTTGTAGGCAAACTCTGCTAAAGGCAAAAACTGATCCCACGAGCCTCCAAAGTCAATAACACAAGCTCGGAGCATATCCTCCAAAATCTGAATAGTACGCTCGGACTGCCTGTCCGTCTGAGGATGGAATGTTGTGCTCAACTCAACCCGTGTACCCAACTCACGCTGAAATGCCCTCCAGAAATGCGAGATAAACTGCGTACCTCGATCAGAAATGATAGACATGGGCACACCATGAAGACTAACAATCTCCCGGATATAGATCTCAGCTAACCTCTCAGAAGAATAAAAAACCGCCATAGGAATGAAATGTGCTGACTTGGTCAGCCTATCAACAATAACCCATACTGCGTCGAACTTCCTCTGAGTCCGTGGGAGTCCAACAACAAAGTCCATAGTGATACGCTCCCACTTCCACTCGGGAATTTCAATCTTCTGGAACAAACCACCAGGTCTCTAATGCTCGTACTTTACCTGCTGACAATTCAAACACCGAGCCACATATGCAACTATATCCTTCTTCATCCTCCTCCACCAATAATCCTGCCGCAAATCCTGATACATCTTGGCGGCGCCTGGATGAATAGAGTACCGGGAACTATGGGCCTCCTCTAAAATCAACTCTCGTAGTCCATCCACATTAGGCACACAAACTCGACCCTGCAGTCTCAAAACTCCATCATCTCAAGCTTAACCTGCTTGGCACCTCCGTGCTGCATTGTGTCCCTAAGAACACACAAATGGGGATCATCATACTGTCGATCTCGGATACGCTCCAATAATGAAGAACGAGCGATTGTGCAAGCTAACACATGGCTAGGCTCAGAGACATCCAACCTCACGAACTGATTGGCGAAAGCCTGAACATCCAAAGCAAGCGGCCTCTCACCGACTGGAATATATGCAAGACTGCCTATACTGGCTGACTTTCTACTCAAAGCATCAGCCACCACATTGGCCTTTCCCAGATGATATAAGATGGTGATATCATAGTCTTTCAGTAGCTCCAACCACCTTCTCTGCCTCATGTTTAGCTCCTTCTTCTTGAACAAGTATTGCAAACTTTTGTGATCCGTGAACACCTCACATGACATGCCATATAAATAATTCCTCCAAATCTTCAGCGCGTGAACAATGGCTGCTAACACCAAATCATGGACTGGATAGTTCTTCTCATGAATCTTCAACTGACGCGAAGCATAAGCAATGACCTTGTCATCCTGCATCAACACCGCACCAAGTCCAATACGAGATGCATCACAATAACTGTGTATGGCCTTGAACCTGTGGGCAAAACCAACACTGGTGTCGTAGTCAAAGCTGTCTTTAGCTTCTGAAAGCTCGTCTCACACTCGTCCGACCACTTGAACTGGGCACCCTTTTGGGTTAACCTGGTTATCGGGGCTGCAATAGATGAAAACCCCTCCACAAACCGACGGTAATAACCCGCCAAACCCAAGAAACTCTGGATCTCTGTAGCTGATGGGTCTAGGCCAGTTCTTGACTGCCTCTATCTTCTTTGGATCCACCTGAATGCCCTCTGCTGAAACAACGTGACCCAAGAATGCAACTGAACTCAACCAGAACTCACACTTCGAAAACTTAGCATAGAACTGACTATCTTTCAGAGTTTGAAGAACCACTCTCAGATGTTGCTCATGCTCCTCCCGGTTGCGGGAATAAATCAAAATATCATCAATGAAGACTATCACGAAGGAATTCAAGTAAGGTCTGAACACTCGGTTCATCAAATCATGAAAGTTGTTGGGGCATTTGTCAATCCGAATGACATTACCAAGAACTCATAATGCCCGTTCCGAGTGCGGAAAGCTGTCTTAGGGACATTGGATGCCCTAATCCTCAACTGATGGTAGCCAGATCTCAAGTCTGTCTTAGAAAACACTTGGGCTCGCTGAAGCTGGTCGAACAAATCATCAATCCGCGGCAATGGGTACTTATTCTTGATTGTGACCTTGTTCAATTGCCGGTAATCTATACACATTCTCATTGATCCGTCCTTCTTTTTAACAAACAACACCGGCGCACCCCAAGGCGAGACACTAGGCCTAATAAAGCCCTTATCAAGTAAGTCTTCCAACTGCTCCTTCAAATCTTTCAACTCAGGCCGGGCCATACGATACAGCGGAATAGAAATGGGTTGAGTGCCCGGAGCCCAATCAATGCAGAAGTCAATATCCCTATCGGGTGGCATACCCGGCAGGTCTGAAGGGAAAACCTCAGGAAACTCACGAACAACAGGCATAGAATCCATAGAAGGAACCTCAGCACTAGAATCACGAACATATGCCAAATAGGCCAAACACCCCTTCTCGACCATACGCCGAGCCTTCATATATGAGATAACACGACGGGTAGAATGACCAGGAGTCCCTCTCGACTCAAGACGAGGTAAACCCGGTAAGGCTAAGGTCACAGCCTTGGCATGACAGTCTAAGATAGCATGGTAAGATGATAACCAGTCCATCCCCAATATGACATCAAAATCAACCATGTCCAACAATAACAAATCTACTCAGGTCTCAAGACCCCCAATCACAACTACACAAGAATGATGAACACGATCTACCACAATAGAATCACCCACCGGTGTAGACACATAAACAGGAGCTCTTAAGGAATCACTAGGCATGACAAGATACAGTGCAAAATAAGATGACACATAAGAGTGTGTAGACCCTAGATCAAATAGCACTGAAGCATCCCTACTACAAACCAGTACCGTACCTGTGATAACTGTATCGGAAGCCTCAGCCTCAGGCCTGGCTGGAAGAGCATAACATCGGGGCTGGGCCCCACCACTCTGAATCACATCTCTGGGACGGCCTCCTACTGGCTGGCCTCCACCTCTAGTGGCCTGACCTCCACCTCTAATACCTCTACCTCCACCTCTAGCACCCCTACCTCCGCCCCTAGCTGGCTGAGCGGGCGGTGGAACACCTGAACCATGGCACGGGAACCCTGGTGCTGAGAACTGCTCGGTGCTCGAGGGAAAAATCTAGCAATATGCCTCGTGTCGCCACAAGTAAAACAAGCCCTCGGCTGCTGGGGCTGACGACCCTGAAAACTCTGAAGCGGAGGTGCACTGATAGGAGCTGGCGATGTACTATAGGGCTGCTGATCAGAATACTGCATTTGAGAACCACAGCCACCTGGAGCACTGTGAGAAGCCTGAAGTGCTGACTGAAAAGGCCTAAGAGGATGGCCTCTACCAAAAGAATCTCTTCCTCCAGATGAGGCACCACTGAATCTGCCCGAATGACGAGGCCTCTTGTCAGACCCCTGACCACCCTCTGTTATAAAACCATCTCAACCCTCCTGGCCAAATTGGCCACATCCTGAAAGGAAATCTCACTCGTCGTCTCCTTGTCCATCTGAAGTTGAATAGGCTGAATGAGTCCCTCAATGAACCTCCTCACTCTCTCTCTCTCGGTGGGATGTATAAGGAGAGCATGACGGGCCAAATCAATAAACCTGGTCTCGTATTGGGTAACAGTCATAGAACCCTTCTGGAGACGCTTAAACTGCCTCCGGTAGATCTCTCTCTGAGTGATAGGGAGAAACTTCTCCAAGAATAGCTGAGAAAACTGATCCCAAGTCAGAGCTGGTGACCCAGCTGGCCTAGCCAAGCAATAATCTCTCCACCAAGTCTTGGAGGATCCAGACAGTCGAAAAGCAGCAAAGTCGACCCCATTGGTCTCCACTATCCCCATGTTCCTGAGAACCTCATGTCAGCTGTCTACATAATCCTGGGGATCCTCAGAAGATGCACCGCTAAAAGTGGTAGTGAAGAGCTTTGAACCTGTCCAATCTCCACAAGGCATCAATAGACATAGCTGCTCCATCACCGGTTTGAGCTACCACACCCGGGTGAACTGCTCCAACTGGCTGAGCTGCTGGAGTCTGAAACTGGGGAGCCATCTGCTCCGGAGTGCGGGTAGCAGGAGTCTGGGCTCCTCCTCCATCCTGAGAGACGGCTGGTGCCACAGGAAGCAACCCTACCCGGGTGACACTCTCCATAAGGCCCACTAGATGGACCAGAGCATCCTGGAGTATTGGGGTAGCAATGAACCCCTCTGGGACCTAAGCTGGGCCCACCAGAACTGCCTGGGCATGAACCTTATTATCAAACTCAACCTGAGGCTCCGCCGCTGGTGCTGCTGCTCTGGGCTAAGCTCTGCCCCTGC
>NW_017678868.1:0-3696 GCF_001879085.1 Nicotiana attenuata
CAACAAGCTCACCGTGGCCATTCGCCGCCTGGGGAATGGATGTTATTGGACCTATTGAGCCTGCCGCATCAAACGGGCACAGGTTTATCCTGGTGGCAATTGATTATTTTACTAAATGGGTTGAAGTAGTGTCATATAGGGCCGTGACTAAGAAAGTTGTGGCAGATTTCGTCCGTGACCGTATTGTTTGCCGATTCGGGATTCCAGAATCAATCATCACTGATAATGGTTCCAATCTCAACAGCGACTTGATGAAAGCCATGTGCGAGTCATTCAAGATCAAACACAAGAATTCTACAGCCTACAGGCCTCAGATGAATGGAGCTGTAGAAGCAGCCAACAAGAATATCAAGAAGATACTAAGGAAGATGGTCGAAAGTCACAAACAATGGCATGAGAAGTTATCATTTGCCCTACTGGGATACCGCACCACGGTCCGCACATCGACCGGAGCAACTCCCTACATGCTGGTTTATGGTACAGAGGCAGTCATCCCCGCCGAGGTAGAGATTCCCTCTTTGAGGATCATACAAGAAGCAGAGTTGGACGACGCAGAATGGGTAAAAGGTCGCTACGAGCAGTTAGCCCTTATAGATGGGAAAAGGATGAATGCAGTTTGCCACGGTCAGTTGTATCAGAACAGAATGTCCAGAGCCTTCAACAAAAGAGTTAAGCCAAGGAAGTTTACACCGGGGCAGCTGGTGTTGAAAAAAATATTCCCACATCAAGATGAAGCCAAGGGAAAATTCTCTCCCAACCGGCAGGGTCCGTACATGGTTCACCGGGTTCTAACTGGAGGAGCCCTTATTCTGGCAGAAAAGGACGGAGAAGTTTGGCCAAAGCCGATCAATTCAGATGCAGTGAAACGATACTATGTGTAACCACTTACGATTCCTTTTATGATGTATTTGAACTACGCCTGACCTGATTCCCGTTTAAGAGGGGATACGTAGGCAGCCCTATGGGTTCGGTCATAATTTAATAAAAATTTCATTTTCCCCCTACTATTGGAACTGGGGCAGAATTTTGAGGAGGACCCTCAAAATTCCGAAGTTAGTTTTCAGCCACTCATCGCCAGGAATGCCACCTCAGTAAACTGGGGCAGAATTTTGAGGAGGACCCTCAAAATTCCAAAGTTGATCCTTCAGTCGTTCAGCGCAGCCGTCAGAAGTGCCAGCCCAGTAAACTGGGGCAAAATTTTGAGGAGGACCCTCAAAATTCCGGAGCAAGAGAGGTTGCAATGTCTTGAACCTCGTCCAGTCGTTGGTTCATCTAAAAGAAAACTATTTTTTCTACTTACGTTATATTTACTAAATCATGCATAATTATTGTTCGAATTGCTGCTGTTTAGCAATGCTACCCCAATGATACGCAACGCCGGAAGCCAGGGAAAGACGAACTAACCTTTCCCCCTTACAAAAATCACGATTTCTTTTTAGATGCAGGCACTCGACTTACAATATCGTCAGGTATATTTACGTACGCATATTCCTCAAAGACGCAACTTCTCAGAATCATCACTCGTCCGTAATTATTATCCACACACAACCTCCCTGACAGTCACGGCATCGTGATCAGCAATCAGCTAAGAAATCTCACTACTATCCGTCCTTTTATTTATTTTTTTTGCATTGCATAAGGCTATCTTTTTGCCTTCCGAGACTAAGCGTTGTCTCCATCTGCATTATCTGCATAAGGCTATCTTTCTCCCTTCTGAACTAAGCGTTGTCTCCCTCTGCATTCTTTGCATTGCATCAGGCTATCTTTCTGCCTTCCGAGACTAAGCGTTGTCTCCATCTGCATTATCTGCATAATGCTATCTTTCTGCCTTCCGAGACTAAGCGTTGTCTCCCTCTGCATTCTTTGCATTGCATAAGGCTATCTTTCTGCCTTCCGAGACTAAGCGTTGTCTCCATCTGCATTCTTTGCATTGCATAAGGCTATCTTTCTGCCTTCCGAGACTAAGCGTTGTCTCCATCCTGCATTATCTGCATAAGGCTGCCTTTCTGCCTTCCGAGGTTAAGCTCTACCTCCACTTGCATGGCTGAAATACCGCCACTTTATCTTTCTTGCGTGGCTGAAAAATCGCCACCTTATCTCTCTTGCATGGCTGAAATATCGCCGCCTTTACTTATGTCTTGCAATCGGCTGAAATATCGCCAAACTTTATTTAAATTCTACATCGGCTGAAAGATTGCCAGTTCATCTCCATCATCATCTATACTTATGCTTTCTGTCGGCTGAAATATCGCCATTTTACTTTCTACATCGGCTGAAACATCGCCTATTTTATTTAAATTTCTGTCGGCTGAAATATCGCCATTTACATTTTTTGCATCGGCTGAAATACCGCCAAATCCTGTATTTCATGGGCTGAAATATCGCCAAAATTGTCCAAAGGCGTCATTGTTCAGGGGCATCATCCTTAGAGCCCGAGAACACCATGCAATGGCCCGAGGACCCCACTTTATATCCTGCACATCATTATTCAAAGGCATCATGGTTCGGAGGCACCATTATCATAGCCCAAGAACATCATTTCATGGCCTGCGAATCCTTTAATTTTGCGCTTCATGGCCCAGGACATCATGGTCCGAGGACGTCATCCCAACCGTCCAAGGACAACATTCATGGTCCAACGGGAACTTGCATCACGTTTAAGTTTATGCACAATATACGCCCGTATTGCTCACTTGCAGGTACATCGGCTAGCAACTGCCGTCTCAGCAGGAGCGATCCCGCTCCGGTCCTCACTGCCGATCAAGTTTCAAATGCCTCTTCCCCCCCCTTTAAAACATCGTGCCCGTCTCTTTCGAATCGCCATCGGCATGTCCCGTCAATGGTTCCTGAACTACATACGGCCTGATTCCTGTAAAACCAGGGATATGTAGGCAGCTCAGAAACCAGAGCTCGGTCAAATTCTTTTCAAATCGCCGCTTCCGGTCAAAATTGGCCATCATGTCTTTACCCGACAACTCTTTCATCCTTCCCGGGTAGAGAGGGGCAGCTGTTGATACCCAATTTTTCCCTAAGTATTTTTATACCAAATATTTCCAAAATAGCATATTGGTGCATATATACGCACACTTAAGAATTTTGGCATTTTAATGATTTTTAAAACCAATTAGTTGCCTATTTTAGTACAACAAAATCCAATAATTATTCCCAAAATTATCATTTTTGGCGAATAATTCATTTTATTCTCAGATTTGCACGAAAATATAATTAAGGTAATTTTTGCATATTTTTACAAATTTTTTTGGTATTTTAAAAAGCTAAATTGCATATAATTGCAATTATAGCCTATCTTGTAATTTATAGCGTTTTATGTTTATAAAATTAATCCCAGTATTTTTAAATAAATATTTATATAATATTCATTTACCCAGTACTTTTAATTTGCTCTTAAAATCTGTATTACTATTTTAAAAAAAATTTTAAAGGGAAAATTGGCTATTTACGATTTGGCCTCAATTGCATTTCAATTATAGCCAATTTGGCAACCCCAATTAACCCAATTTCAAAGTTCAAAATTACCCAGCCCAATTTCAAATTAACCCAACCCCTGACCATTTATCCGATCCGCCCAGCTCCCATTCAATCTAGGCCGCTGATCTAAATGATCAACGGCCACACTTCATTCTTTCCTTTTTAATTTTACCAACCACACCCAACCCTAATCATTTCTTACCAAAC
>NW_017678868.1:5468-14775 GCF_001879085.1 Nicotiana attenuata
ACCTTATGAATCCCAAACCCCCATACCCCTTTATATGCTTTAAGTTATGGTTCAGAAACATGGCAATGTCTGAAATCATTGTCCATGGATATGAACTGGACCCCTTTGGGCCCTAAGCTTTGTCAATTTCCCATCCCCACTCCCTTATTGTGTGTGCTGAGTAACAGCCTTGGCCTCCCAGTATTTCTAATTATTGTTCAGGCCATGGCTTGACCTCCAGTAGATCTTTACTCTCTAAATGCTTGATCAATAGGTTTGGTCAGGGGTGTGCCAGTCTATTTTGTGGCTGGGCATGACCACCAGCCTGACTGGGTAGCCCCCTACCCTTTCTATTGCACTTACACTCATTCTTAGAACTTAAGTTATGCCCCTCTTGTGTGAGCCTTGCCTTGGGACACTTGAGCTCCCTCTGAACTTGGACACATAATGGCTGGCTCTTCCACACTGCACAACTCAATTTCTTATTAACATCTTGGGTGTATGCACTGCCTGAGGTTCCTGAAATCCCTTGGATCTCTGAAACACCCTAGATGAGAGAAGGCTTGGAAATCTGAATCTCGGGAGTGGCTCAATCTCCTATTATTAGGCCTCAAGTCTGGATTAGGCTGCTCGTATGTAGCTGAGGATTTCTGATGTATTTTTTATATCCAGTTCATTTCTTTTGGGTTGTAATAACTTGTACAAGCTCGTGGAACTTTAGTAAAAAGCGGGGTTGGGATTTATTTTTATGCATCAAGGGTAGAGATCATGCCTATAGGAGTTTACTATGATTTCTGCAATTTCACACCTAGATATCATGCCTATAGGGTTAACTTTTAATTTCTGCAATTTCACACCTAGATATCATGCCTATAGGGTAACTCTTAATTTCTGCAATTTCACACCTAGATATCATGCCTATAGGGTTAACTTTTAATTTCTGCAAATACGCCTAGATATCATGCCTATAGGTTAACTTTTAACTTCTGAAAACTCATACCTAGAAATCATGCCTATATGATTCATTCATAATTTCTGCGTCTCCGCGCATAGATATCCTGCCTACAGGTTTAACTTCCAATTGTTCTAAAAAATATGGTCTATAGACTACAGCATTCTGCATTTATATACATCACTAGGCAAACAATTTGTAGGTTTAATAACAAGAGCTGCATATATAGATACCATGTTCCTAGGACCTTTGTTAACGTCCAAAAGGTGTCCAAATCAGCATACATATAGAAAGCATGCCTATAGGAAATCTCAAATCTGAATAGAGGTAATATTAACTGCTGAACTCGTAATGTCCTATTAAAATTGGTAACCTCTTTTTAGTATGTATCTTTTTCTAAAATCAGTATACATCACGCCTAGTTCTAACCAACACTTAGAGGATTAACAATCAGATCGGTTTTAGTCAACTGCATTCGAGTAAGCCTAATGTAGACTTTTTCGCCTAAAAATATGTGTTGAACCAGTCCGCTCGTTGCTTTATTTAAATAAGACCAAAAACAATACGTGTAAGACATGTTAAACTCTATGACTTTTGCTGGTTTATGGATGCATATTTGAGCCCTGTTTGCTTACCTGATTCCCTCTATTTGCACTTATGTGTTTTGGTTGACGCCTTAGCATTTTGTCCTTTGAAAACTTCTAAAAGCCCCAAACCCATTTCCCTTTAGGATTAGTAGTCCATTTGCCTCCGGGACTGATAGGATTGGGGCGGGTAATAGCATGCAATAAGTGAGGATACCATTCCGCGCTTTAATACCTTAACGGGTGGGAAGGGTAGACATGGAGATGATGATCACACGATAACACTACGCGTACAATTGGATACCGGTGTTGTGTAAATGATCCATATGATATATAAACCTAGGACCCCCTCCCTCTTTATTAGTTTGTTATTTTCAGAATTTTAAAAGCTGTCCAATTTTCAACTTCCGCTTCTTTTAAGTTGCTTGCCTCAATTATTTGACCCCTTCTTTTCTCTCACACCTTTCTGTGATTATAAAACTACTTCCTTCCAGATTTCAGCACTTTTAAATCCTTTCGTGCTTTTTATTTGCAATTGTTATGTGAGTGGTTTCATCGTATTTGCAATGCTTGCTTGTCTACTTGTTGTTTGCATTTAAAGTCACAATTGTATCATGGCCGGGAACCACACTAGTGGATCTTGGGGGGTGCCTAATACCTTCCCCTCAAGATAATTTCTAGCCCTTACCCAAACTCTGGTTTTCATCTCAAATTCTTTTCTTAAAGTGTCCTAATGCACTATAATTATTAGGTGGCGACTCTCCAAATCCAAACCCCAATTCCCAAATGGGAATAGAGTTGTCTTTCCTGAATGTCGTAAACCCGATTTCGTGAGGAAAAATGGGGCATCGACCCCTGCGAATCAAAGCCGACCCATAAAGTTGATGCCCTATACATCAAAAATATCAATCTCAAGGATGGTGGTGAAAGGCATCTCATTCTTACTTGGAAATCCCACCGGCCCTTTGGCACTCATCACACCTCTTAACAAGCTCACTAGCATCTTTGTACAAGGTAGGCCTACAGAATCCACAGCTTATGGCCTTTGCAGCAGTTCTCGCCCCACCATAGCGACCACCATAAGGTGAGGAATGTCAAGCCTCAAGAATACCCAATTGCTCTTCTTCTGGAACACATCTCCGAATAACACCATCAGTGCAAATTTTGAAAAGATAAGGCTCATCCCAATAATAATCCAAGCAGTCCCGTTTGAGCTTCTTCCTTTGGTTTGAAGAGAACTCATTTGGGACAATTTCACTCACAAGATAGTTAGCCACATAGGCAAACCAAGGCATCCAAATCAAAGACATGGAAAGGAGTTGTTCATCCGGAAACGAATCATTGATCTCAAGGCCATCATAGGGGCATCCCCTCCTCTTCCAAACGGGACAAGTGGTCCGCCACTTGATTTTCACTCCCCTTTCAGTATATGATTTCAAGATCAAACTCTTGTAGAAGAAGTATCCACCTCATCAATCAAGCTTTGGAGTCCTTCTTACTCATCAAATAGTGAAGCGCCGCGTGATCGGTGTGAACAATCACTTTGGTACCCATGAGGTACGGGCGGAACTTTTCCATGGCAAAGACAATGGCTAAGAGTTCTTTCTCAGTCACCGTATAGTTTACTTGGGCGTCATTCACGGTCTTACTTGCATAATAGACCGGATGGAATATCTTGTTGATGCATTGCCCCAATACCGCTCCTACCGCCCTTCGCTAGCATCACACATGAGCTCAAATGGTAAGCTCCAATTTGGTGCGGTAATGATGGGAGTGGTAGTCAACGTATACTTGAGTAGCTCAAACGCTTTCATGCAGCCATCATTGAACACACATTTTGCATCTTTTTCCAACAACTTGCACAAGGGTTCACCACCTTTGAGAAATCCTTGATGAACCGACGGTAAAACCCCGCATGCCCTACAAAGCTCCTCACTCCTTTGACGGAAGTAGGAGGAGGGAGTTTTGATATCACTTCAATTGTTTCTTTATCCACTTCAATACCATTCTTGGAGATCTTATGGCCTAGGACAATGCCTTCATCAACCATAAAGTGACACTTCTCCCAATTAAGCACCAAGTTAGTCTCTTCACAACGTTCCAAAACTTTATCAAGATTACCCAAACACTCATCAAAAGAATCCCCCACAACAGAGAAATCATCCATGAAAACCTCGAGGAAGTCCTCCGCCATATCCGTGAATAGTGCCATCATACACCGCTGAAAAGTAGTCAGTGCATTACATAGACCAAACGGCATCCTTGAGTATGCAAATGTGCCATATGGACAAGTGAAGGTGGTTTTCTCTTGGTCTTCAGGTGCAATAAGAATATGATTATACCCGTAATACCCATCCAAGAAGCAATAATAAGCACGTTCGGCTAACCTATCCAACACTTGATAAAGAAATGGAAGCGGAAAATGGTCCTTCCGAGTCACTTTGTTGAGCTTTCTATAATCCATGCACACCCTCCAACCGGTGACAGTTCTAGTTGGGATCAACTCATTGTTGTCATTTGTAATCACAGTCATGCCCCCCTTCTTTGGGACACATTGTACCGGTGAAGTCCATGAACTATCAGAAATGGGGTGGACAACCCCAGCATCCAACCACTTGATAACCTCTTTCTTGAAAACCTCTTGCATGGCCTGATTCAACCTTCTTTGATGTTCCACGGAGGGTTTGGCATCTTCCTCCAATATGATTTTATGCATGCAAAAGGCGGGGCTTATACCCCGAATGTCCGCCAATGTCCAACCTAATACCTTCTTCCTCCTTTGGAGCATCGCAAGGGTGGCATCTACCTGCATGTTAGTTAAGCACGAGGAAAGAATAACAGGTAAAGTGGAACAAGGGACTAAGAACTCATACCTAAGGTTTGAAGGCAAAGGCTTCAACTCCAATATGGGAGGCTTCTCGATTGAGGGCTTTGTTGGTGGATTCTTCCGGTTCTCAAGGTCAAAGGAAAGTTTCCGGGGCTCATATGTAGATGAACCCATTCCTTGCAAAGCATTAACATATTCCACCAAGCCTTCATCCTCATTCACATCATGGTTCAACAACACAGCTTCCAAAGGGTCTTCCACATTAATCACAGCACTGGTGTCTTCAACAATCACCTCGGTCACAAGATCCACAAACGAACATACTTCGTTGCTATTAGGCTGCCTCATTGATTTGCAAACATGGAACACAACTTTTTCATCACCCACCCAGAAGGTGAGCTCCCCTACTTCCACATCAACGAATGCCTTCCCCGTAGCTAGGAAAGGTCTCCCTAATATGATCGGCACCTTATAGTCAACCTCATAGTCAGGTATCACAAAAACCGCGGGAAGTATGAACTTGTTGACCCGAACTAGCACATTATCAATTATCCCCAATGGACTCTTCATTGCCCTATCCACCATTTGCAACCTCATGGATGTGGGCCTTGGTTGCCCAATCCCCAATGTCTTGAACACAGAATATGGCATCAAGTTAATGTTTGCTCCCAACTCACACAAAGCTTTGGCGAAATCGGCATTGCTAATAGTGCATGGGACTGCAAAGGCACTGGGGTCTTCTAACTTTGGTGCCATGGAATGCACAATAGCACTCACTTGGTGTGTCATTTTGATTGTTTCACAGTTCATTGGTCTCTTCTTTGTTACTGAGTCCTTCATGAACTTGTCATAACCCGGCATTTGTTCTAGAGATTCCACCAAAGGCACATTTATGGACAAACTTTTCATCATATAAATAAATTTCTTGAACTGCTTCTCATTGTTTTGTTTTGCAAACCTTTGAGGATATGATGGAGGAGGCCTTGGCAAAGGAGCCTTGGCTTTAGGCACTACCGTTTCCGGTATGTCTATCACGTGTTCCCTAGACGGGTTTACATCATTTTGTGTCTCCTCCACATTGTCATCAATGTCTATCCTCACTTCTTCATTCATATTCTCATCACTCACTTGCACATCATTGCTTTGCTCATCATCAGCTTGCACCAACACATCATCACTCACAATTTTTCTTGGATTAGAGGTACTAGCAACTCCACATCTACCACTCCTTGTAGTCACCGCCATAGCATGGCCCGCATTGTTCCCACCCTTCGGGTTTACTACCATGTCACTTGGTAGTGCCCCCTTAGGGAGAGTATTCAAAGCTTGAGAAATTTGGTCGAGTTGGACCTCCAAGTTGCGGATAGAAGTATTGTGGGATACTAATTGGGCATCGGAGTCGGAATTTTTCTTCATGATTTTCTCAAACATGGATTCAATCCATCCCAAGTCATTTCTGGACGAGTTAGGACCTTGAGGCGGAAATGGAGGCGGGTTATTTGGTTGTTGATACATCGGAGGCCATTGAAAGACCGGCCCCCGATTCCCTTGATTGTTGTTGTTCCAACCCCTTTGGTTGTTATTGCCTCCTCATTTGCTATTATTGTTGTCACCCCAGTTGCCTTGGTTTCCTTGGTTACCCCAGTTTTGATTGTTGTTGTTCCCCCAATTGCTTTGGTTGTTGTTGTTGCCACTATTCAAATTTTCTTGTTGATTTTCATTTCCCCAATTTCCTTAGGATCTCCACTCTTGTTGATTCTGAGCATTGCCCCGTTGAACTTGGTAGTTGTTCACATATTGGACCTCTTCACTTTGATCATCATACACATCATCTTGATTGTAACCACTACCACTCTGCTCAAATTGATCCAGATTGCTTTGAACTTGTTGACCTCATTGCCTCCTCTTGTTGACCATCATATTCACCCCTTCCATGGCATTCACTTATTTTGGCCCTCGAACTTGTTGCAACTGCGCTTTGGCCAATTGGTTCATTGTAGTAGTTAACTCGGCTATTGATTGGCCATGGTCATGGAGCTCCTTGTGTAGGTGAATGACATTGGGATCACCATATGGCACATTAGCTCGACTTTTCCACGCCGAAGAAGTATCCGCCATCTCATCAAGTATTTCACACGCCTCAGCATAAGGCGTATTCATGAAGTTCTCCCGCCGAGTTGTTTAACTACACATTGGTTGGTAGTGTTGTTGCCACGGTAGAATGTTTGTTGGATCATGGCTTCAGTCATGTCATTGTTCGAACATTCTTTAACCATCGTCAGATACCTTTCCCAAATCTCATGAAGCAATTCATTTGGCTCTTGTTTAAAAGCAAGGATTTCTTCTCTTAACGTCGCCATATGTCTCGGCGAGAAGAACTTTGCTATGAATTTCTCGGCCAACTTATCCCATGTGGTGATGTAATGGTTGGGCAACCTTTCAAGCCAATCCAGAGCCTTGCCCCTTAGAGAAAATGGGAAAAGCCTTAATCTCAATCCATCCTCAGAAACGTTGGTTTGCTTGTTCCCCCAACACGTGTCAACAAAACCTTTGAGATGCTTGTAGGCGTTTTGGTGTGGAGCTCCGGTGAAGAATCCCTATGTTCTAACAGTGTAAGCATGACATTGGTTATTAGGAAGTTGCCCGCCCTAATCCTGGGCGGGACTATTGCACTTGCATAGCCTTCGTTGGGCAACACCTGGTTTGCTGCCCTTGGTGGAGCTGGGGGAGGGTTTGGAATATTATCATGAGGCGGTCAGCCTCTCCTTTGTGCTTGAGGTTCGGGTTGAATCTTATCCACATTATCATCATCTACCTCCTCCCCCAATGGCAAATTTCCGGGAGCATCATTGTTAAGAGCTAAAAACGAAAGGAAAGAAAAACAAAACACACAAATGCTCAGATACATAGCTAAAACCTTCTAACTCCCCGGCAACAACGCCAAAAATGATCGAGTCCAAGCCTGCACTACTATTGAGTAGCGAGGATGGTCGATGCAGTTTTACCCAACAGAGTCGGGATCGAATCCACAGGGAGTTAATTTGTTTGGAGTTAAATTTATATTTGAGTCTAGATGTGGGTTTTTCTCTTGATTACACTTCCATACATGGTTGGTTTGTTTTTTACTGCTACTTCTATTCTATACCATGCAATAGTTAAAACTAGGTACAATGTTTTTTATATTGATTTTCAAGGGTTTAAAGGTACTAGGGTAGTGACTTGTGCCTAGGTGGATATCTAACAGGTAGCAAGAACCTAGGGCAATCATGTGATTAATTGGGGTCATAGTATAACTATCACACCCGGGTACTCACTCTATACCTCTCGATAGTTTGAGTGATTTTGCCCAATTTGGATTTCTCATGTCCAAATGGGTATTCATACAATACAAGCGATGTTAGTCCAAGTCGGGTATTACTATATCTAGGTTTAACCTTTTAATTGGGGCTATCAATTTCTTGAGTTTACCCCAATTCCTTGTTAGCCTAGTTTTCTTAGACTTAGTCCCTCTTTCTCAAGTAGAGACTAAGTCATAAAGGCACAAATCAATGTTTGCAACCACTAATTCCATAGCTCTAGCAAGAACTAGGTTAAATACTACTAACTCATACACATTCAAGCCCAAAAAAAATTCAAGACCCGTCAAATACCCACACTAGGGTTGGGTCACAACCCTAGCTACGACTTTAGCTACTCATGGAAATAGCAGAAATCATAGATGAAATAGAGATAGAATCCATAATACTAGACTAAAATATGAAAAGCTAATGTTAATAGTTGAATCTAATACAAAACTGCCCAAAACAGTAAAACTGGCCATCTCACGTGCTCAGCAAAAATAAAACTTAACCTAAAAATGTGAAAAAGATCTATTTATACTAAGCTAAAATTTCTGTACAAAAATACACCTGCGGAGGTTTCGCGGCCGCATATTCCGACCGCGGTCGCACTCTTGCTTTCGCGGCCGCGTAATTTTGATCGCGGTCCGTGTTTCTTTACATCTGGGACTAGGTTGAACCTTATTTCACGGTCCCGCATAAATATCATCCCGTCTGCATGATAGCCTATCGCAGCCACATAATTTTGATGTGGATAGGTCTTAACATTTTTGCCTAACTTGTGAGCTCTCTGAACCTTAGCAATTGCGGTCCGCGAAATTCCAGTTGCGGCCGCAGTGGAACTTTCGCGGCCGCCAATTTCTGACGCGATCTGCGTCCATGTCTGTGCCCAAAAACCACCTCTCTGATTCTCTATTTCACGGTCCGCAAATTAATCACCACGTCCGCGTTGACACTTCCGCGGCTGCACTTTTCTGTCGCGGTCCGCGTTCCACAGCTCTTGGCCAGTCTTGGTCTTTGTTCATGTTTTGACTCCTTTATGAGTTGATCATGGCCACTTTGGCTCATTGTGAACAATCCCTGCAAGCAAGCATAATATGTTAGTTTTCGGTAATACCTTCACGCATTTTAGGCCCAAAACGCAAGTAAAGAAAGAGCAAATAATGGTTAAAATCCCCACTTATCATACCTCACACTTTGAGAGTAACCTCCATGTGTGATATAAATTGAATGAGAACTTGCACTGTAAAAGATAGGCCAGGTCTAGTCATGGTGAGATTGTCACGACCCAAAACCTAACCCGTCATGATGGCGCCTATCGTGGTACTAGGCAAGCCAACATTATCAAAACACTTTCAACATTTAAATGAGGCTAAAGTCTACCAAACCTCTCTAGTATCCACTGCACATCATCAGTCATTGCGGGAACCACATGGGCCTGAGCAGCTGCCACCGGCTGGGCTGGTAGTGCCCCCAGTGTCTGGAGTCCCTGCATCACCTACTCGGGTGTACGGGCGGCAGGACTTTGAGTACCTCCCCCGCTCTGAGAAGTGGTTGCTGCGGCCGGAATAGAGACCGCCTGAGCAAGACTTGTGCACACGGTCAGAATCTGAGCTAAGGCCTCCTG
>NW_017678868.1:18701-19466 GCF_001879085.1 Nicotiana attenuata
GTTAAATAAATGGAGCGGGCTGCACGGCCGCAGCGGGGTACTGGAGGTACCGGTTTATGTGTTGCATTGCATACTTGATTGCCATTTACTTATTCATTTGTTGTGATATTTCTATAATTATTTTCATTAGTTTATTGAGTTGATATTATTTAGATTGAGCCGCTGTAATTATAGCTTACTTTGTGCCTGTCCAGGATTTCTTACTCTCAACCCTTATTTATGTTTATTACTTTCTGGGTTGGAAGTACTCACAATACTCCCCAACACATTAGATATGTCTTGGTTCTTAAACACAGAGACCAATCATGTGTGTGTAATTGATACTACATTTCCTGTAGGTAGATGCACATTGCTCCTGTCTGATTTTGGTACTAATATGTATGCCTTTAGCACTTGTAAGCTAGAGGCCATATGGTTAGATGCACCTGTGTCCACAATCCATTCTTTATCACCATAGAGAGACATAAGGTCTATTTCTATACCTATAGTTGCTGACTTGGTTGAGGATCCTTCATCCGATCCCTTGTTAAGCATTTGAATGATCTGCTGATACTGCTCTAGTGTGAAGAAAGCTGCAGGAGCTTGTTGCTGAGATATTGGTAAAAGTCATAGAGGTGAAACCTCCCCTCACAGGTGGTTGTTGCCCAGGTTTTCCAACATTGTTGGCTGCACCAATGACTCCATATGCTGCATGTCCTATAAGAGGAGTCATCCAGCCAGCTTGATTTGCATAGGAGTTACCAGTTCCAGCTGCTCATCCTCTTC